>NW_017671915.1:24392-110928 GCF_001879085.1 Nicotiana attenuata | reverse complement strand
AATTCTTGGATTTTACCTTAAGGGGTGGTTCTTATTTTGTTTGCTTGAGGACAAGCAAAAGCTTAAGTTTGGGGGAGTTGATAACTAGGGATTTTGACGTGTTTTATGCTCCTTCTTGCTTACGCTTTGATTATAAATTGTTACAAAATAGTCCCAAGAGGCTCATAAGTTGTGCTTGATTGCAGGTTTGATCGACAAAATGACGAAATGTCAAAGATCGGCTCAAAAGGAGTGAAACCTGCTCAAATACCTAAATCAAGGCAAAACTCAGGAGAACAGGCCTAGTGCGGCCGCACTACTCTTTGTGCGATCCGCACTAGAGAGATTCAGAGAGTTAGAAATCAAGTCTTCAAGCAACGTGGCCGCACTCCGTGTGGTCCGCTGTGAAGGCTCCGCGACCGCACTACCATTATGTGCCGTCCGCGGAAGAGAAGTTCAGAGAGGTAAAAATTGCCATGTTCAAGCTGCGCGGTCCACGGTCATATTTGTGCGGACCGCATTAAAGATCTCTGCGGCCGCAGTCCATTCTGCGCGGTCCATGGAGCCTGAGTTCCGAGAGCCAATATTGCAAGTCCAAGAGCCTAGTGCGGCCGCAGTCCATTTTGTGCAGCCCGCACTGACCCCGCAGGGGAATTTTTGTCCAGTTTTTCCAGCTTAGTATAAATAGAACCTTTTTCCATTTTTAGGGAAATCAGTTATTTTATTTTAGCAGTTGCGCTCGTGAGAACATCGTCTGTAGCCATTTTGGCATCTGGCATGTTAAACGATAGATTCTTGATTTTACNGCTAAAATTGAAATGCAGATGGGCTAACAGTTAAATAGCCATTTCTCCTTTATTTATTTTATTAAAAAATAGTAAATAATATATGGAAGTAAATTAGAGGTACTAATATGATTAATAATATATAATTATTAAATTAGAAATACTGGAGTTGATTTTTATAAATATAAACGCAATTAAATCTTAAAAGGGCTAATATTGTAATTATATGCAATTTAGCTTTAAAAATACTAAATAAATTCGAAAAAAAAATGCAAAAAATGTATTAGTTATATTTTAGTATAAATAAGAGAATTCCATAAATGAATTACCAAAAATGATTATTTTGGGAATAATTATTGGGTTTTTCTTGACAAAATAAGGTAATAAATTGATATAAAAAATCTTTTTAAAGATTAGGAAAAATAATAAAACATTGGGACAAACTTATATATACATATACATGAAATTTGAAGGTATTTTGCAAATTAAAAATACAGGGAAAAATTGGGTATCAACAACGTGTACTTGTGGATACAGGTAGCTCGGGCAACATCATCAGGTCAAGGGTGGTGGTGCAGCTTGGACTGCTCGACCAGATCATGCCCGCCTCTCGAGACCTCAATGGGTTCAACATGGCGAGCGAGACAACGAAAGGAGAAATCACCATCCAGGTCAACGTGGCCGGCACGACCCAAAATGTCAAGTTCCGTGTCATCAAAGTCGACATGAGGTACAACGCCTTGCTCGGAAGGCCGTGGATACACTGCATGCGAGCAGTACCATCCACCCTTCATCAAATGATGAAATTTCCTACAAAGTACGGAATAAAAACCGTCTACAAAGAACAACATGCAGGGAGAAAAATGTTCACGGTGCACGATGTGGCACCAACATCAACACCTCCAACATCGAAGGAGCTAAAAGACAAGCAAATAGTGAAGAAGCAATAGTGAGATATATTCTCGGCTACGCCCGACTAAATGAGTAAAGGACCGTACTGCGTCCTCAGAACAAACCATCGAAGCATATCAAGGCACAAAGCGTCGTCAGCACTGAGGTATGATCATCTCCCTTTTTATTTTACATTTTACGCTAACTTGTGTGCAGGCATTCAATCGAAACAGCCGTAGCGCTTTCCAGCCTGAAGACCTTAGGTTTCAAAAACATGCGTTGCACTTATTTCCTTCGATCGGGTTTTATCCCAAGAAGGGTTTTACCGGCAAGGTTTTTAACGAGGCAACATATATATGCTACCTAAGGAAGACTCAACAAGTATTCAAGGCTTCTCTTCAATCAACCTCGAATACTGGGGGGCATCCCCCCCGAGAGGTCACCTCTTCAGAGAAGTCAAGATATGCCAAAAAGGGTTTCGATAGGAAAATGATGTATCAAGCCAAACGGTCGAACGAACTGTGTCCGTATTGAATAACCGAGCCCTTGACAGCAAAAACATGTATACTTGCGCCAAGTAATCAAGAAATATTTGTTCCATCAAAACGCTTTGCGCTTCGAAAAAATCTGCTATTTTTTCAAGAAATGGCTCCAGAGCCAGAAAATTCTCGAACACTCGGGGACTGACGTAAAAAACTCGAAGTAACATGAACTCCGAGCCAAAAACTTCGAACTAGTAAGCCCTCATGAGGAAACCCCAAGATTACACGAAACGGCTCTAGAGCCCAGAAACTCTCAATATCTCGGGGACTGTCACCGACCGCCACCCCATCAACTTATCGAAAACCCGAGGCTATAAGACCTCACGTGGGCAGCCTCGAGCTCATAAGACCTTCATAAAGGCATGAATCATACTTGTACCAAGTAACCAAACCTGTAAGACCTCAAGCAAGGCATGAATCATACTTGTACCAAGTAACCAAATCTGTAAGACCTCCAGCAAGGCATGTTAAAATTTGTAAGACCTTACAAAAGGCATAATCCCGATCTTAAAAGTTAAGGCTATGTATCTGAACTTGTAAGACCCCTATAAAGGTATAACCTCGATATAGACGCCAAAACTACTTCACTCGGGGACTAAAAGGCTCCGACCGAATACAATAACCACGATCACAAGGTTGTACCAGCCAAACTAACGCGACTCGGGGACGCCTGACCATCGCTATAAAATCACAGGCCTTCAATTACTTTGAAAAAACTTCGAAAAGAACCGGTTAATCAGGCTACCCTCGACTTAAGCGAAAGAGCTTCGATCATATCAGCTCCAAACTACAGGCTTCGAAATCATTCAGCCATCGAGCGAAACCTTCCGAGGTGCTCATCTATCTCCACATAACGGCTCACAATCGAGGTTCTTATCGAACCGTTGAAGAGTCGGGCGAAATTAAAAACTTCAAAAGTCTTTAACGAGGCAAAAATAAAGCCTACACTAAGAGGTCGTACCGACCCGATGCGTAAGAGCCATTGTCGCCAGCCCATATTAGAGGTCGTACCGACCCGATATGTAAGAGCCACTGTCGTTAGCCCATATTAGAGGACGTACCGACCCAATGCGTAAGAGCCGCTGTCGCCAGCCAACACTAAGAGGTCGTACCAACCCAAAGCATAAGAGCCTAAGGGCCAGCTTAAAATTCAAACACTTAAGGGTCAATAAGCTCGAGTCAAAATCCGACTCGAAGACTGAGCCCGAAATATTTAACTGAATATGCCTAGGGGCAATGGTACAAGAGCCAGTGTCGCCAGCCTAAAATTGAAGGTCGCACCGACCCCGTGCGTAAGAGCATACGTGACATCCCAACAAGCCTCAAGGCCGAATTTTAAACCTAGGGATTTTTACTCTTTAGCCAAATCACCTGGCCAATCACTGACGAACGTACAAATCCACAACAAGGAAAGACATGCGCAAGCAAATAAAAACTCATGAATGGAGAAAAACCGGAAGGTTCCTTTATATATGCATGCATGAGACAACACAAGGCTACATTTACAAAGTTCTCTAAAGACCACTGTACAATGAATCAAAATGAAAAAAGCCTAGTCTATTTTCCCCTCGGGGACTGCGGTCACATCGACTTCTTCCTCATTATCTTCGGCATCGGACAAAAGGAACTTGGCGTTGTATTCATCTGCCTTGGCCTGCACTATCTCTTTCGAGAGGTCGAAGCCCCTAGAATGAATCTCTTCGAGGGTTTCCCTTCGAGATTTGCACGGGGCATACTACTTGCTCCTACTCTCCCGATCGAGAGCCCCCCTCAGCTCAGCTCGAGCGTCGGCAGCGTCTTTCAAATAGACGGCCACTTTCTTATCAGCCTTGGTTTGGATCGTTTTGTCTTCAGCCTGGATGTCTGCAACTTCGGCCTTCACCTTCAGAAACTCAGACTCGAACCTTGCGATCATGTCCGTTCGAACCGAGCTGTTCTCACGAGAGTTTTGGAGCTGCACCTCGAGGGTAGAAACCTTGGCCAGAGCATTCCTCTTGGCCGCAACCTGGGCATCTATCTGAGCCCTTAGCTCGTTACACTCATGCCTGGCCTGGCCAACCTCACCCCAAAGCCGTTACAAATCCTCTGTCTTGCCCTGCAACTAAGGTATCAAAATATTAATCTCTAAGGATAGGAAAAGGAGCATGCATCCCCTCGGAGCAAAAGATACATGTTTCTCAAGGTGGCTTTCGTAATTAAGGCTTCGGTTCGCCTCATACCGCAAGTACGCCAACTCATCTTCTCTTTTATTGCAAAGAAGCCTAAGGGATTTCTCCCCATCCACAGCTTTTTGCAACCTGGCCTCATGACGGAGCAGCTCAGACTTGAGCTTGTCGAAAGCCTATGAATAAGGAAATCAATAAGAAAGTAAAAGTGCAAAACTGAAAAGCCAAAGCAGTTGATCAAAACTCAGTATATAATTGAGCATCTGAGCCTCCTCAAAGGTCAAGCGCATATCTACCGTCCTGGTCTCATCGACCGTAGTAGAACGACTCCCGATGGATATACGATCACTCGACACCCCGCCTGGCTTAGGCGGCCCCTGGCCTCAAAGATTCCTCGAAGTACCTTCGACAGGAGGTGAGGAAAATGACAGAACACCTATATCCCTCGAAGTACCTTCGATGGGAACGGAAGGAGGCAAAAAAAAGGGGGAACCATTTTTTCGAGGCGGGAAGCCTCGGGTGCTATAGGCTCGGCTGATGCATCCTCTTTGAGCCTTCGGGCAGGGCTTGTGTCGCTATGAACACCCTCGTCCTGTGAAAGTCTTTTCCATTTTTTATTATTCCTCGGCCTCGAAATCGATGACCTTTCCTCCTCTCCAAGAGAGCACGATCTCGCCTCAGGGAATTCTTCAATGCCTGCGATGACAGAGTTATTGCACACACAGAAGGTACCCCCTAAGGAAAGCATAACACACAGCACGTACCATGGTGTTTTGCCTCCCATCTATCCTTCGATAGGCCGCACCACTTGCGCTTGTCGTAGGTCACGCGAGCTGCCAGCTTCAGTGCGCAATCCGTCAAGTTTGGGACCTCGTACGGCATCCACGAGTTTGCTACAAAAATGAAAAAGAAAGCATCTTTACAGAGCCCGTCTCCGTCATGAGAAAAACAAAGACAGGAGTGTACCACTTACATATGACATTCCATTTCTCAGGAAACGACATGAACTCCGCAAGGATAACATCAACAGTCCTTACACGGACGAATCGATTCATCCACCCTCGATCCCCGTCTTCTTCATCATCAACAACAAAGGACCTGGTGGATCGGCATTGCAAAGCTATCAGGCCTCGGCAATGAAATGGTCGGTACAGTGTGATGAGATGGCTAAGGGTGAACTCGAGCCCGGCTTCTTCCACAAAAAACCTCATCATCAGCACTGTCCTCCATAACGATGGGTGAACCTGTGCCAGGGTAGCCCAATATCTTTGACAGAGGTCAAGCACGACCCTATCGAGAGGGCCCAACGGGAAGGGGTATGTGTATACATTTAAAAAACCCTCTGTATGAGCCATTATGTTCTCTTCCGGGGAAGATACCTGCAGCACCACCTTGTCTCCGCATCCGCAATCTCTCCTCACTTCCTCAAGGTGTCCCTCTCCTATTGATGAAGTGAATCTCGATGCATGACCCCAATGGCCCTCGACATTGGGGGTGTCTCTGAAGAAAGGTCCCTCCTCGAGACAAAGCATCTTGAGTTCGGCTCGCCAGATGCTGGCGGTGTACCACCGATTGGGCGAGAAGCGGAGGCGGAACCCTCCTCTTCCTGGTAAATGGATCTGGGCGTAGCAACCATGTAAGAAAATGAAAACTCAAGCAAAAACTTTGAATGATGTAAAGACTGGCGCAAGGAGGAAGAACTTTATGAAAAGAGATAACAGCTCAAAATAGCGGAATCCTCATAAAAGAAGGAAATAAACTCATATATAGAGCAAGCGGCAATTGCCTTCCTACCCTAAATAGCCAATTAGTTCTAGCTGGGCCATCATCACTTTCGGGGAAACGTACCGGCAGGATCGTCTCGATCATCCCATAACCGCGCCGTATGATTAACATTATCGTGCAATATCCATAGAACAAAGGCTCCCGCACTAACCTAGCCTCGAGATAGTACCCGATCTTGAGGATCTATGCTATCATGGCCATAGGCTCTAAAGTGCTATCAGTATCGCCCTAAGCCTCGAGATGGTGCTTGATCTAAAGGATCTCTGTCAATATGAAGATTGGCTCTAGGGAGCCATTAATATCGCTCTAAGCCTCGAGATGGTGCCCGATCTCGAGTATCTCTATCAAAACAAAAGATAATCTCTAGGGAGAAATTCATGTAAAACCTAACCTCGAGGTGGTACCCTATCTCGAGGATCTCTACTATCACAAGTACGGGTTACTCACCCGATTCTTTGGCCCATGAGCTACCCAAGCCCGAGCCAGTTTTTCATTCAAGAAGTACTATTAAAGCCTTAGGGCTATTTTCGCCTTAAGATCAAGTTAAGCGCTATTGCGGTTACTTTAGTTTGGGGGCCGTCCTGTTCCAGGCATACCCTTATCCGGGGCCTATCCATAACGCTTTAGGGCTATCTTCACTCTAAGGTCAAATTAAGTTTTTTAGGCCGCCCGAGCTCGAGCAAACTCCCACCCGGGGACTGTCTGAGAAAGTCTAAGGGCTATCTTTATTCTCAGATGTTCAAGCAAATTCTCCCTTGAGGACTATCAACGGGGCCTAAATGGCTAAAATTTGTTTTAAAATTCGAAGCCTGACTCTCGCTCAATTGGAAGTCAGAGGTCCCGGCAGCCTAAGTTTGTATCAATTCAGTCCGAGCTCAGTCCGAGGAATGGCAAAGGGTTCCAGGGTATATCGTATTAACCAACCAGGAACTGAGGGAATACCTACGCCCGAGTCTGGTGTTCAGACAATTCGGTAAAGTCACATGCTCAGATTCTTCACAAACGTAAATAAAGGGAAATCCAGCACAAATTAGGGAGAAATTGGAGAAATATTTTTTTATCAATAAATGATGATTACAAAAGCCCATGAAGTGTCCTTACACATGATTACAAAAGCCCACGGAGGGTCCTTACATAGAAACAAAGAAGCAAAAAATAACAGCTAAAGGTCTAATTTACTCTCATAGGTACACCCCCGGCGATAACTTCTACAAGAACCATTCCCTCGGAGATCCCATCTTGACCATCCAAACAACATCTTCGAGAACCTCATCCAAAGAAGAAAAAGATGAAGAAGCAGAAAAAGATGTCGTAGCTCGCCAAAGAGCAAAAGCTTTTAGCAGGCCGAGAAAATTGTAGCCTGATGGAAGACTTGGCGAGCGTGGGCCTTACCGGCACGGCTACTTTGAGTCCACTTCTTGGAACATTGTGCCGTGCAAGTTAGTAGTTGATAGTGCCGCTTCACTCCACGGAAAGCAAAAGGGGTGAAGCGCCACACCAGTCCGAAGTAGGGAGGTGAGAAGCAGTGTAAAGTTCGAATATCTTCCTGAGTAGGAAGAACTCGGCGCCCCTCTCTCATCTTCTCGATACAACGACGATAGCAGTAGCAACAACAACAACAACAAACCAGTGCAATTCCACTTGGCAGTAGTGAGCTCTAAGAAAGAGCCATACCATAACCGGCGAAAACACTGCCGTGTGACCTTTCGTTCACGGGCATTGAACATGGGAAATAAAATTGGGCGAGGACCAAGAGAAGAAAGGAGTTAAAGGCTGGTGAAGAATGACTGAATGATGTTTTTCGTCAAGAAAGCTTCCATTTATAGAAAGAAGGTAGCGCAATCAATGCCTTTGGGAAATGTAACGACAGGCGCAATCAATGCTTTTTGGGAGACGGATCGGCGGCGGTGTTATCGCCTTGAAAAAATAAATCGGCGCTATATTGAATGCTTCTAGAAAAGATGTACCGATGGGACGTCTCAGCTATCATAATAAGCTTACGTCATAAGCATGACGTCATCGCAAGAGGCTCAAAAAGGTCGATGTCAAAACCGTTTCTTATCATTTTAATCTAAGAGACGCGGGGACTATCTGTATACGACAAAAACCAGAGGGTCCAATTTTGTGATTATAAAGACACCTCGTGGAGACCGCCCCTAGAAGGCTCGAGGTCTGGTTCGAGGTTCGACCCCCGAGGGTTCCTAACGTTCGACCTCGAGATAGTGCAAATTGCTGGTTACCATGGAAAGCGGGAAGTTCCCAAGGCATGTGATCAAAGCTGACAAAACCTGCAAGAGAAGCCCTAGTCTGTGCCAAACTAGCAAGTAGTTGTGCCAGCTATATCTCTTTGTAATAATTACTCATGTACTATGTGGGGATTTCCCTTCATATATAAAGGGGACCTTTGTCATTTTGTAAGATATAAGATACAAGATACAATACACTACATTCTCTTCTCTCTAACCGAAAGATACTCTCTATTGATTCTATTGTTTACGTTTATTGTCTTAGTAGCCTTTATTGTATTTCATTAATTGTTCTTCATTTATTGTTCATTATTGATCATAAAGAGCTTCCATAAAATCTCTTATAATCGTTAATCCTTCATCGATTTCCCTTAGCTAGGCAACAAACTTGACCTCGAGGCCCCGATTTTCGGCCATTCGGTTTGATTATTACACTATCTATAAGCTCTTATCTTATTTTTTAATTTCTCACTTAGCATCCATTGCCTAAAAACTAGCATAAAAATAAATCACGTATTTTTAGAACCACAAAATCAAATCTAATTGTTATTACCGTTTCAAGGTAAACACACGCCAAGACCGTGAAGCTGGCTATGCCCGGTTTACCGCGATTAGAGTGGAGGGGTACCTTAGATTACACTCCCAGTAGAGTTATTTAATTTCTTAAGGATCAACGAATGGTTCGGAAGGGGTGTGACGCGTATCTAGCCTATGTGAGAGATGTCAGTATTGGTGCCCCTACAGTTGATTTAGTCCCAGTAGTGAAGGATTCCCCCTGATGTGTTTCCAGCTGATATTCCGGGCATGCCGCCCAACAGAGATATCGACTTTGGTATTGATTTGTTGCCGGGCACTCAGCCTATCTCTATTCCTCTTTTCGTATGGCCCCTCCCCAATTAAAGGAGTTGAAGGAACAGTGATAGGAATTGCTTGATAAGGACTTCATTCGGCTTAGTGTGTCACCTTGGGGTGCTCCTGTAACTGTTCGTTCAACTCCTATCTTGTTATTGAAGAAAAAGGATGGTTCTATGTGTTTGTGCATTGATTTTTGCCAGTTGAACAAAGTCACAGTGATGAACCGGTATCCTTTTCCTCGTATTGATAACCTAATTGATCAGTTACAGGGTGCCTGAGTGTTTTCAAAGATTGATTTGCGTTCAGGTTATCATTAATTGAATATCAGAGCCAGATATCTCGAAGACAACTTTCAGGACTCGGTATGGTCATTACGAGTTCCTTGTGATGTCATTTGGGCTGACAACCTGTTTTACCCCATGTTATCGTACGTGAAAGTATGCCATAGGTAAATTGATGAAAGCTCGGAAATGAGATATTACATCCCGCAATTTTTGTACGCTAAAGTTTCATCGTAAGTTAATCGACATAAGTTCGAGAATGAGATTATTTTAAGATTATACGTATTTTATGCTATTTCCAACAAGTAATGAGTAAATTCGTGAAGGTGAGAGGGTAAGCAAATCGAAGAGAATGAATTTCGTCGAAGTTTGATATTTTGGGATAAAATACTGCCCGAGCTAGAATACCCGGTATTTATGGACTGATACCATACAAAGTACCACATGGCCATGATAGTAAGGTGTATAAGGTGTGTTAAAAGTGAGTAGTATTTTAAATAATTTGAGATAATTCTTAGTTATGCGGGTAATTGGTTAATTATTTGTTAATGGAAAATTAACTAATTGATTAAAAAATTAGTGGGTGGTTAAGGCTTTTGGATAAGTCCCAACGTGGCAGCCTACTATGCCCATATATATGACTCTTAAATCATTGCAAGGTGGCATAGTTAGAACAATTTTGGTGGACAAGTATTTCAATATGGGGCCCACACCACAAGACTTAAAAAACCTATCTAAATCACTTACGAAGGTGCTTACATCTCCACAATAAGGTCAAGGGGAACTTCAGCAAGTCATACAAATTATTTGTGTAATAGTAACGTGAGGATTTTCATAACATCTTCAACAAGATTTCTTAGTATCTTAGCAACGTGGGATTTGCGATTCTAAGGGAGTACGGTGTAATCTTTCTCAAGAACATCATAAGGATTTTTCCCTACTTCGATCCGCCGTTACATGTTTTCTCAAAAAATATGTGTTAGAGGGATTTTCAAAAGAATCGGCGCAGGTATGTTAAGGCTATCTCTTCTCTTTTTTTTCGCATGATCAAAATAATACAAATGAAACGAGCAAAATACACAATTTTCATAAATTACTCTATTCATAGAAATACTAGGGATGTTTATATTCTTGATTCCCCATGTGAATTATTATTATATCTTCTGTTCATGGGTCTCGGAAAAATACGTATTTGGTAAAGTTTATCCGAAAGGCATATTTATTTTTTGTCAGAATAGCATTCTGACAAAATCTTATTAATATATTTCTTATGCATTTATACATGTACATTTACCCATGACCAGATGGGGTTATATGCGTATATATGTATATTATATTTATATGGGATATGGGAAAAGGTTACGGCGTTATATACACACCACCACCTGATCAGCTGGTATACGTTGATGATTTGCCCACAGTAGCTGAAATAATATGATGGGATGCCCTCAGCGGCTTGATGATGTTATGAACGCATATACCTATGCATGGTATGACATTTATACGTATATGCATGACAATATAAAAATAAAATGATTCGCAGAGCTATGCAGACGTACATGTCGAGTCTTTTACTCCATATTTCTCTCATGTCTATTATTTACTAATTTTCATTCCTTACATACTCGGTACATTATTTGTACTGACGTCCCTTTTGCTTGGGGACGATGCATTTCATGCCCGCAGGTCCCGATAGAGAGGTCGAAAGCCCTCAAAGTAGGCTATCAGCTCAGCAGAAGACGTTGGTGCGCTCCATTTGCTTCAGAGTTGCTTGTTTGGTTAGTATGATTTAACATGTATTGTTTGGTATGGCTGGACTCTGTCCCAAACTTTATGAAAATTATGTATTCTTAGAGGCTTGTAGACAGATGTCATGTACGTAAAAGATTGAATGGCCTTGTTGGCCTCTGTTCAGTGTACGAGTGGTTATTTTTTGTTATAGGCTCGTATGTCTTATGTATAAGTTGGTATTACATGTTGTATTCTACTTATATCACGGTAGCCTTCCGGCTCAGTTATCTATGATAGTATGACATGAAAAGATACGTTATGTTGGTACTCGGTTAAGTAAGGTACCGGGTGCCTGTCGCGGCCTATTATCTTGGGTCGTGACAAAAGGGGCATCACAGCAGTTCTGTCCTAGGGAGTCTACAAGCCGTGTCTAGTAGCGTCTTGTTTATGAGTGTGTCATGCACCACACTTATAAGCAGGAGGCTACGGGGCATTTAGGAGTGTCACTCTTTCTTCCTACTCTAGATCGTGTGGTAGAGCTCAGTTGTAAGAACTCAATTTCCTAAACTCTATCTTACTTATAGTACGAATGATACCTACGTCCAGAAAGACGGTTGGTAAGAATAGTTGTGGAAGAGTTGAGTCAGAGGAACTCAACTTTTGCATCATGCTTATGATGGATAAATATGAGGTATTCAGCAAATCATGTGTATACTAAGATGTGTAAGCTTCTTGGTAAGGATCCTTAAGGCAAGAATACCTATCCACTCTTACGGTAAAAAGGAATAAGGACGGAGACATAAGTTTTAGCAAGTAAAAGGATCAAGGTGAAGAAGGGTACGAGGCACCCAGTTAATGAAGATTATCAGTATTACAGTTCATGCAGAGAAATATAAGCATTTTGAGTTACCTTCAACTATAACAGAGGTATGTACAATTGGCCACAACCTTCTCATTTATGCCCTATGGAAGCTAACAGAAGTAGTATAGGAGAAGGACGGATATCAGGATCCGGCTGGGGTTAGAGTGATCCAAAATGGTGGATAGATTGTTTGCGTTAGTTGACATTTCTGAAGGATATTAAAAATATGCTAATAGATATCCGTGTGAGACATCCAGATGCTGCAGTCTAGAATAGTACTATAGGGCAGTTTAGATAAATATTATCTTAACGTGGCTCCCGTCCCTAGTAGAGAAAGAATGTTAGGCAACCCAAAGAGCCAGTAGATGGAGCAAGGGGAGCTAAAAGCAAAAGAATATCTTGTTCGAGTTTCCAGAATAAAGTGATAGACATAAATATTAGCGGGAAATAAGAAGAGAGTTAATGAAGCATTATGAGTAAGATGTGATACATGGATGACAAGGGTAGATCAAAAAGATAACAGTAGTTCAGAGTATATAGTCAAGTGAAGGAAAAGACGAGACGAGCCAGGCCTTGGGACAACAAAAGAGTATAGCCCATAAAGTCATATCCTCATTTCGAGAAATAAGTTTGTGACTCCAACGTGATTACGAGAAGGAAAAGTTAGACTCCAGAGTAATAGAAATCAGTATGGATTGGTGAACAAGATAAACTAAAAATGAACTAGGGACTGAGTGGTTTGATAATGGTCAACATCATGAGAATTTCAGATTGTGTTTTGGTGATAATAGAATGGACAACAGAAGAAGATTCATGAGAAATTCTGAGAATGTTCATTCAAGAATACGCTTCCCTGAAGTAAGCAATGTGAGAAAAAGTAAGCTTAAGGGACTATATGTGCCAGTTATGTTACGTGTCACCATCGCGAATAAGGAATTTTGTTATCCTTGGTACATGAGGATTGCCACAAGGCGAGTGAGGGTCATCGATGATGTGAAAAGACGCCAAAGATGAAGAGATAAAACATCAATAGGTGGATTCTTGTGGCTCCAACTCTTAGTACTCCAAAAGGGGGGGAGATGGAGTGATGTGGCATTAAGTCATAATTAAGTGCTTCTAGTGATTGTGGAATGGTAAAGAAGAATGCGATTAAAATGAAAAAGGAACGATATTACACTTATCCAAATCCTATAGACATGCTATGATTCCAGAATATTATGCAAACACGACGTCAAGGAAAGAATGTAAGGGTTCCTCCCCAGAATGTTATTGATAAATAAGGAGCCAGTGCAAAAGGTAAGTTAGACAAAGGAAATAATCCAAGAGAGATTACGCGGAATATTGATATGAGAATAGGCCAATGAGTAGTTAGCAGTTGATTCAGGGAGAGCCTAGTTATGGCTAGACAGGAGGTTACTGACGAATCAGCAGATCGTGAAAGATAAACATAGTAAAACCCAATATAGTGAATTCATCCTGGCAGTAATGTCATTGTACTACTTGAGATATATTCAGATAGGAGTCGGGATAGTTAAAGGTACCGTATGAATGTTAAGGGGAAAAAGAGAGTGCCACTGGGAAGATGATCGAGGCCAACCCTGCACAACTACACAGTAGCAAGAGTGGTCGAAGCAGCTGTTACCCGAGAAGGTCGGGATCGATTTCCACAGGGAGCTAGAGATGGGAATTGAGTTTCTATCTAAATTAGAGTTGCGTAATTGTTCCTAATTGCACTTCTAAACATAGTTGGTTTTGATATTACTTCTAAATTTATACTACTAAGATGCTAAATTAAGCTAAGAGTAAACTATTGAAGCTTGTCTAAATAGTTAAAAGGCACTAGGAAAGTGACTTTCTCCTAGGTGGATACTTGACGGGTTCTCGTATCTAAGGCTAGGTTGTCATATTTGGGGATTATGATATAACCATTGCACGATTCTACTCACTATATACCTCTCGGTAGTTTGAGTGATTTTGCCCTAATTGACTTTCTCAAGATCAATTGGGTATGATAATTTTTCCAAGCAATTAAGGTTCAAGTCGGGTATTACTATCTCTAGATTTAACCCTTTAATTGGGGCTATCAATCTCTTGAGTACGCCCCAATTCCTTGTTGGACTAATTTTCCTAGACTTAGGCTCTCTTTCTCAAGAAGAGCCCAAGTCAAATAGGCATAAACTAGTGTTTGCAACCACTAATTCAACATTAAAACCATAAATTAGTCCAAATATCAAACACCCATACACAAGACCCATCAAATACTCACACTAGGGTTGAGCCACAACCCTAGCTGATGGGTCTAGCTACTCATGATAATAGAAGAACCCAAAGAAATAGATGAAGAAAAACCCATAATATTTAATTACTAGCTAAAAATTGAAGATTCAATGATAAAACTATTATAAAATTACTCAAAATAGTAAAGGGACACTGTTCACGAGCGTACCTCTGCTTAAAATTACAATTGATAACCTAAAAATGGGAAAAGAAACTATTTACACTAGGCCGAATTTTCTGGATCAAAATACCCCTGCGTGGGTAGTGCGGACCGCACAAAATCGAGTGCGGCCGCACTGAGGCTCTTGGATTAAAACTTCTGTTCTCTGAACTGGGCCACCGCAGGGTGCACAAAATGCACCGCGTCCGTGGTGCTTCGGTTGCGGTCCGCACAAAATGGAATGTGGACCGTATTGGTAATGTTTCCCCAACTTAGCAGCTCTCTGAACTACAGCTTTGCGGACCGCACAAAATCAAGTGCAACCGCAGTAAAGCCAATGCAGCCCGCATGAAATGCTTTGCGGCCGCATTGGTTGAATGCCTAAAATGAGCACCTCTCAGAACCTCCTCTTTGCGGACCGCACAGAATGGAGTGCGGCCGCATTGGTCTTGTTACACTGTGCTTGGACTTGTTCTTGGTACTTGTTCATGTTTCACTCCTTTTTGAGCTGGTTTTGTCGAATTGTCACATTGTTGATCAAACCCTGCAATCAAGTACAACATGCAAGCCTTTGGGACTATTTTGTACATATTTCTAATCAAAACTCAAGTAAGAAGGAGTGTAAAATACATCATAATCCCTAGTTATCAACTCCCCCAAACTTAAGATTTTGCTTGTCCTCAAGCAAACAAAATAAGACCACCCCTTAAGAGTAAATCCAAGAAAATTCAGCTGACCTAAAGTGACCTCATCTAGCATCAATTGGGACTAAGAATTGCCCTCAATTAAAATGAATCATTAACAATATTCACTCTTTTAAACACCATGGATTTTGTGCGACACAAGAGCATCAAGAGTTGACTCAACACATCAATGAAACTCTGTCTATTACTTTGGTCATTGTGGAACCCAAACTCACACATCCTCAACTCTCCCTAAGCAAACCTCACCTTTAGGATTGTAGCACTCAGAACGAGGTTAATGGAAATACACTCATCTCTCTCAAAGAAAATTCACAAGTCCGACTCTAGGTACCATATGCTTTCCCCTTATGTGAGTCACCACTAATTTAAGCTTCATCCAACTGAAGATCATATAGGGCTTTTGTAGAGACATAGTGAAGGCTTTTGGTTCAGGGTAGGAAATGTTTGGTCTAAGTAGGTTCCATCTTCCCTTTAGCACTTCTTTTGCTTCATTTTTGCACACATTCACTTGACTTTTTAAGTCATATCACTTCTTTCTAAGGGGTTAGAGAGACACACTCTCACTCTTTCTTGTTCATTTCAAATCTTTTTCTCCTTTTCTCAACTTTCCACACCTTTATCTTTTTACTTTTATAGAATCCCTTCATTCTTTTCTACATTGAACATTCTTTTTGTCTTTTTGATTTTCTTTCTTTTTCATTGCCTTTCCTTTTCTTCCTTTTGTACCTTTTACCACTTTGTTGCATTCCTCGTCTCCCCCCCCCCCCCCCAAAAAAAATTTTATGTTTTTTCCTTGTGGTAAGGAAAGATCGGGTGCCAAGAGAAGGGTATTTTGGAACGGGTAAAGGCTTGTATCATGGTTCTTGAAAGAAAAAGGTGTATGGCTCAAAAGGGTCGACTAGGGATTTTATCATTGGTAGGGGATCAAGGAGAGCCTATAATCACGTCTCAAGTCAACTTACACTTAGGATTTCGCCTAGACAAACATTCAGGGCAAGTTCTAGACCAATGGCTCTGGACTTGGGCTTGCAATTCAAATTCTCACCACACAAGCTATGGGATTGCTAAAGAAGCTGAGTCGGGGGCCCACACCAACCTTAGATAAGATTTGAGCAACACAATGGTCTCGAAAAACCACTTGATGATTATTGGCCAGCACAAAAGTCTCAAGGTCACAACTTTCACCATCCTATACACAACGATTTGTTTTTGACCATAGAATCAAAGGCAAATGTGTTAGGCCAAAGTGAAGCTTTGCTTGAGGCACCCTTACCTCCTAACTACAAAAATGCAAAAAGAAAAATAGACTCAAACCCTTAAGAAGGTTGTCATGCAATCCATCATCGGGAAGAGCCACCCGGTTCACACAAATTCCACCTTTGGAAAGAACCCTGGCATTAAGAAAACCAAAGGCTTATTGCAAAAGCTCAAAACACGAAGCTACGAACATAAAATAAGAAGCTAAGAAAGGAAAAATGTGGAAAGTAAACTGAATATGTACAAGAGGGGATTTAGACGAATATAAAATAGGGAGAATGAATATATACATAAGAACATAACTTTATATACATACGCAAAGTAAAAAGTACGAAAAGTGCAATGAAATGATAAAATTATATACATAAAATATTGTCATATATACAGTCATCCAAATACTCAAATAGAGCTACCCTCTCAAATGAAAGCTGGCATTGTTCCCAATACCAACTAACCAAAATAAGCACAAAATAAAGAGGAGAGGAAAAAGAAACTCCCTATGGGTCCTCCGTCTACATAGGATCCTGAGTCTGGGTCCCTGGGTCCTCTGTCTGCTCGGGAACCAGTGACTGGCTCCCTGTGATCTGTGACTCTGCTAGGACCTGGGCTTGGACCTGGACTGAGTCCTGGGGCTGGCTGGAGGAACCTCCCTGCGGGTCCTCCAACTGTATGACTGCATCATTAGAACGGGGAATCACCCTCTCTTGGGAGGCCTCTCTAACTCCTGCTCTGGCTGGGGCTAGGCTGCTGGCGCCGTGTCATGCAACAATAAGCCTAGAGGTAAGTGATCCGCCTTCAACCTATCTACCTCTACCCTTAGCTCCTTCACCGACTCCTTTGAAGCCTGAGTCTTTCTTATTTTCTTCGCCTCCCTAGTAAGCTCATTTAGTGCCTTTCTATGTGAATCAACAGCTTATGTAATCAATTTTTGGTTCTCTGGGAGCTTCTTCTGGTTGTCCAGAAGCTCCTTGAGAGTGTCCTCAATGGACTGTGGGACCTATGGAGGAGGAGGTGCTGACTGGGCTTCCATCATAGTAGATAGTACAGACAGCTTAGAAGCAGTAGTCTACATCCAGTTGTTGATATTGGCGAGGGTCTGGCTCAGGCGGTGGGCTGTCAAGGGGTATGCAGTAGATGAGGGAATCTCTGGAGCTGCAGAAGTAGAGGGTCCTAGGGCCATGTCTGCTGTGGTGGAAGGAGGCTGAGTAGGAGCCACTACTACTACTGGCTCTTCAGACTGGCCAGTTGAAGCAGTGGCTTTGCCCTTGTAGTGCTTGCCTTTAGGGTTATCATCACCCTGCAAGCCGTACCAGGAGAACGGTGCCTTTGCTTTCACTTTCATATCAAATTTCCGCTTCTCCACCTCTAAGTCCTCAAGGTACATGGTCAGGAAGTTGGGGAAGGGATAAGATCTGTCACCTTCATTCACCGCCCGTATAATTACCCGAGACATCACATTCCCGACGTTAATCGGGTACCCTGCCATGATCGATGCCACCAATATAGCTCGGTGAATAGGGAGTGAGTCGTCATGAGTGGTGTGGTCTAGCCTGCTACACACAAATGTTTCCCACCCTTTAGCTTCAAAGTTCAATGTTCGCCTCAAAATCTTCACTCCCATAGTCAACCAATCTGGGGTGGTACCTGGGATTGCCAAGTACTCTGCCAACCAAGGACTAGCAGCCTCACCCGATGTCATTGTCTCTAAGTACAATGTTTCATCCTCCTCCATGAAGCCCAGGTAGTTATTTATTGTTTTTCCATCAAAACTTACTTTCAAATTCAGCACCTTAGTCACTGTGGTGCCCTGTTTGATGTGGGAAACATTGGTGTAGAACTCCTTGACCAGGTGCTAATTTGCATCCTCATAGTTTCTTGTGAAGTAGTCCCAGCCCACTCTCTCTCTCTGAACTGTCTTCTCACATTGGGGTTGTAAGGCAAGAGGTTACTATCGATGAAACTCCGTTCAAGAATCAATTTCCTCTCAGGCCACCATTCTCTGAACTTGTGGTAGGCCACCTCACTCACGAATCTATCTTGCCATGCTTCCGGGTTCCTTGTTCTCTCTACTCCTCCCACTTGGGGCTCACCCCCTCCTTCTTCTTCCCCCTCTTCTGCTACGGGACCCTCTCCGGATAGTGAAGTTGTAGGAGAGGTGGAATATTCATTGCCACTGCCTGCGGCTGAGCCCTCGGATGACTCAGAAGATACATGCACTGATGCTCGGGCAGTAGGAGAGCTCGGAGGAGTAGGGTCATCTGTCAGTCTAAACCTATCCGGGAAGTCATCTATATACTCCGGGACGGAGTCAGAATCAGACGCCTCCCGGGAAGGCTCATACTCACTTCCTGATGATTGGGAAGCAGCTCTATCAGCAGCCTGGGTTGCCTTTCTTGCTGCCTTTATTGATTCCCGAACTTGGGGGATCAACCTTAACTTTCCACGTCACCTCCCCCGGTAGGACTCTCCTCGTCCTGATTGTGTATCACCTTTGCCTCGTAATTTAACCATTGTCTACAAGTAACATTCAGTTGAGCCTTGTTAGTATTAATAGAATCAATTAAATTCAGAATAGTAGAAGACTTGTTGCAGACAGTCAAAAGATGCAGAGTGCGGACCGCACAAAATGAGGTGTGGCTGCAAAGAGGCTACTACAGACCGCACAAAATCCATTGTGGTCCGCATAGAGGTGGGGTTCAGACTACCCACTCTCTGAATCTATGCACCGCGGACCGCACAAAATGCATTGCGGTCCGCATTGACGCACCGCGGATCGTAAAAAATCTATTGCGGCCACGGTACTCAAGTGTCAGCTTTCAGAACTTATTCCACCGCGGTCCGCAAAAAATAGTATTGCGGACAGCACAGAGGCACCGCGGACTGCACAAAAAACACCGCGGTCCGCGGTGAGTGCCCAGCAGCAACACCAACCTAGGGTTCAAGCTTTGTCCATTTTTAGTCCAAAATTTTACCTAATAATGATTCCACAGGTGTTGCCTCAGTGTTGTAACTAATTATGCCTAATTAAAAAAGGAATAACTAACATATGCTACCAAATTAAAAGAAAAACAGGAAGAAAAGAAGAAAAACTAAGAGAAAAAGAAAGTCAAAAGAAATTACCATAATTAAACAACTAACAAGGAATTAAAGTTACCAAAAATGAGATGCACTGATGATCAATCGAGACTAAGCAGTTGAATTCGTGCAATTTAAAGAGTGAACAGTAATTTTTGGGCTTCTAAAAGCAAAAAGATCGAAAAGTTCAAATGGAGGGCCTCAGGTCCTATTTATAGAAAAAGGTCCTGGTCCCCAGCTCACCTACCCACCGCGAAACGCACAAAATGGCACCGCGGTCCGCGGTGCTCAAAAACATGAAGCATTGGGAGATTGGCCACTGCGGACCGCAAGAAATCCAGTGCGGCCGCAGTGGTCCACCGCGGACCGCACAAAATGCAACGCGGCCGCGGTGGAAAACTTCAGGCACTCTCTAATTTTGACAAATCACTCTGCGGTCCGCATTGATTTCTTGCCCCCGCACAAAAGCCTTTGTGGCCGCACAAAATTATGTGTGGTCCGCGTTGCAAACTTCAGAGAGTGATCATTTATCAACTTGGTCCTGCACTGCATTAACATAATCCTACAGCATCTCACAACCAGTCAGTCCAAAAATAAATCCTATACTACAAAGAAAATCAAAGAAAACGAGAAGAAAGACACATGTGTTGCCTCCCAAGAAGCGCCTGATTTAACATCGCGGCACGACGCAAGTTACCATCAAATCACTTTAGATGAAGAAGTGCCACCACGTGGCTGTCATCAATTTTTCCCAGGTAGTGCTTGACCCTGTGCCCATTAACTTTGAAAACCTCCCCATTTTTGTTCTTCAAGTCAAGTGCACCAAACGGAGTCACAAACACCACTTCAAAAGGTCCACTCCATTTTGACTTAAGCTTTCTCGGAAACAGACGTAACCGAGAGTTGAACAAGAGAACCAAATCACCCACTTTGAACTCCTTGCCACGAGCATATTTATCATGAAGGTACTTCATCTTGTCCCTGTACAAGGATGAACTGGAGTAGGCATGGAATCGGAATTCATCAAGTTCATTAAGGTGCTCCACACGAATATTTGCTACCACATCCCATTCAAGATTTAGCTTCCTCAAGGTCCACATGGCCTTGTGCTTGAACTCAACCGATAGATGGCAAGCTTTCCCAAACACCAACCGGTAAGGAGACATACCGATCGGAGTCTTGTAAGCAGTCCTATAAGCCCATAGAGCATCATCCAACTTCTTTGACCAATCGGTCCTATTTGCATTGACCGTCTTTGACAATATACTCTTGACTTCCCTGTTTGAGACTTCAACATGGCCACTCGCTTGAGGATGATAAGGAGTAGAAAATTTGTGGTTGACACCATACTTTACAAGAAAAGTGTCAAAAGCTCTATTACAAAAATGAGACCCCCCATCACTTATGATTGCACGAGGAGTGCCAAACCTTGTAAAAATGCTCTTCTTGAGAAAAGCAACAACACTTCGGGCCTTATTGTTGGGTAAAGCCACGGCTTCAACCCACTTGAAACATAGTCAACCGCCACAAGAATGTAGGTGTTCCCACACGAGCTAACAAACGGGCCCATAAAATCAATGCCCCATACATAAAAGATATCAACTTCAAAATGGTATTGAGAGGCATCTCATCTTTCATCGAAATTCCACACGCTCTTTGACATTCGCCCACCTCTTCACGAGTTCACTTGCATCTTTGTACAAAGTTGGCCAATAAAACCCACAACTAAGAACTTTGGAAGCCGTCCTCGCCCCGCCATGATGGCCACCATAGGGAGAGGAATAACAAGCCTCCAAGATACTCAATTGCTCCTCCTCTAGGACACACCTTCGAATCACACCATCCGTGCAAATCTTGAACAAGTACGGCTCATCCCAATAGAAATCCAAACTATCCTGTTTGAGCTTCTTCCTTTGGTTAGAAGAGAGCTCACACGAGATTATACCAGTCACAAGGAAATTAGCAACGTCCGCAAACGATGGCATACCATTCACCCACACCGAAAGGATTTGTTCGTCGGGAGATGAATCATTCATCTCTAGACCATCACGAGGCCTCCCCCCCTCCTCCAAGCGGGACAAGTGGTCCGCCACTTGGTTTTCACTACCCTTCCAGTCCACAATCTCCAAATCAAACTCTTGAACTAGCAAGACCCATCGCATCTGTCTAGATTTGGAATCCTTATTCGTCATCAAGTACCGGAGTGCGGCATGATTGGTATGGACTATGACCTTGGCACCCATGAGATACGGCCGAAATTTCTCCATCGCGAGCACAATAGCCGAAAGCTCCTTCTCAGTCACCGGGTAGTTCACTTGAGCATCATTCATTGTCTTGCTGCATAGTACACCGGACGAAACATTTTGTTCACTCTTTGACCCAAAACCGCCCCAACCGCAACATCACTCGCATCACACATGAGCTCAAAAGGCAAGCTCCAATTGGGTGCAGTTACAATAGGAGTGGTGGTCAACTTGTGCTTGAGAAGTTGAAAGGCTTGCATACATCTCTCATCGAACACGAACTTGGCATCTTTTTCCAATAGCTTTCATAGGGGATTCACTGCCTTTGAGAAGTCTTTGATAAATCGCCGGTAGAACCCCGCATGCCTAAGAAAACTTCTAAATCCCTTGACAGAGGTAGGGGAGGGAGCCTTGAAATCACATCAACTTTCCCTTGTCCACCTCTATACCATGTTTTGAAATTTTATGCCCAAGAAGTATGCCCTCTTCCACCATGAAGTGGCATTTCTCCCAATTAAGAACAAGATTGGTCCAACACTCTATCCAGATTTTTCAAACATTTATCAAATGAATCACCCACAACACTAAAGGCGTCCATGAACATCTCCAACATATCGTCCACCATATCGGTGAAAATGGCCATCATACACTGCTGAAATGTAGCCGGTACATTGCACAACCCAAAAGGCATCCTCGAAAAACCAAAGGTGCCATAAAGACAAGTAAATGTGGTCTTCTCCTGATCTTCCGAAGTAATCAATATTTGGTTGTATCCAGAATACCCATCCGAGAAACAGTAGAAGGCACGCCCAGCAAGTCGATCTAACATCTGATCAAGAAAAGGCAATGGAAAGTGATCCTTGTAGGTCACTTTGTTCAACTTGCGGTAGTCCATGCATACCCTCCACCCAGTGACGGTCCTAGTAAGAATCAACTCATTTTGCGAATTTGCAACCACGGTCATGCCACCCTTCTTCGGTACGCATTGCACCGGCGATGTCCAAGAGCTATCAGAGATGGGGAACACAATCCCGGCATCCAACCACTTGATCAACTCCTCTTTCACAACTTCTTGCATTGCCTTTTTCAACGTCCTTTGATGTTCCAAGGAGGGCTTTGCATCATCTTCCAAAATAATCTTGTGCATACAAAATGCGGGGTTTATCCCCTGAATATCAACCAAAGTCCATCCAATTTCCTTCTTCCGCTTTTGAAGCACCGCCAATGTGGCATCAACTTGCATGTTAGTAAGACAAGAGGAAAGAATAACTCGCAAAGTTGAACTAGGGCCTAAGAACTCATTCCTGAAGTGTGGAGGCAACGACTTCAACTCCAACACCGGAGGTTCCTCGATTGAAGGCTTTGTTGGAGAAGTCTTTCTATTTTCAAGATCCAAAGAGAGTTTCCTAGGATCATAAGAATAAGAGCCCATTCCATGTAAAGCATTCACGCACTCCACTCGTCCATCATCATTATTGACAACAAGATTCAACAATACGGCCTCTAGAGGGTCCTCCACATTGATCACTGCACTAGAATCATCAACTATCACTACCGTGACAAGGTCCATAAAGGAGCACACCTCAGAACTGTTGGGCTGCTTCATTGATTTGCACACATGAAAGACCACTTTCTCATCACCCACACGGAAAGTGAGTTCCCCTGCTTCCATATCAACTAAGGCCTTCCCCGTAGCAAGGAAAAGTCTCCCCAATATGAACGGAACTTCATAATCTACCTCACAATCCAAGATCACAAAATCAGCTGGCAAGATAAATTTGTCCACCCGGACAAGAACATCATCAATAATACCCAATGGTCTTTTCTGTGAGGCCCCGTGAGAATTTCTACTCAAAACCCAAATCTCGTAGTGCCACGTTAGGATCAGGTGTTAGAGATTCATAAAATTCTTCACGGCAAGCTTGCTCGCCGCGGTTCGGACCCTTTTGGACTGATATATGCACTAAAAAGTCAAGAAATAATGTTTTCCAGAAAAGTGCAATTCTGCTGTCGAGAATGCGGTCCCATATCAGGTATGCAGACCGCATAGTCGCCGCAAAGTGAAACAGTGTGTTAGCCAATTTGAGGTCAACTATGCAGTCAATTATGCGATCGCATAACCGATATGCACACCGCATAGTCGTCGCATAATTCCCTTGGGATTTTCGGTGAGGAGCAGTTCTGCGGTGCATTATGCGACCGCAGAACGGGTATGCGGACCGCATTTCCGTCGCATACCCAAATAGTGTCTTCGGGTTTTGGGGAGCATTTTGCGGTCCATTACGCGGGCCACATGTCGTCTTTGCAATCGCAAATGCGATCGCAAAACTGAGTCGGGGCTCCAATTTTCTAAATTTTAAACCCGACCCCTCTGTCGTTATATCCTGTGCAATAGCTCATTTTGAGCGTGTTTCCTGACACTTTTAGAGTGAGAGAGAGGGGTCTAAGAGAGGGAAAGTGCTTCCCATCAAAATTACTCCATGAATCCTTGTTAGATCATTGAAGATAGTCAAGTGAGGACCTAAACCTTCATCCCAAGAGGTAAGACTTCATCACCTCAACTCTTATTTTTATCCATAGCTACAAGGGGTCATTAGTGAGGTAATTCATCGGGATAAGGGGGATTGCATTGCATGCATGTGTTCTTGAAGAATATGGGGAATTATAAATAAAGAGGCATGGGTAATGGGCTAGTGTAATCTTGCATAAAAGAACCATAAGGCCTTAATGAACACTAAATGCTCGATAAAATGCTCAAGAGAGCCTAGATTATTATCTTTTCTTGATTATGAGTTAAATTATGCTATATAGCTTAAATAGATTGAAGCGCGAACATTCCGGAACGTTATAGGATTAAGGAAAGCTCGGTTGAGGTATGTATGGCTAAAACCCTGTCTTTTAGAAATTGAGCTTCATCGGTGTTTGTGTGAATATGGTAAGATTAAAGTTGAATTGTTGCATCAATTGTTATTTTACATGAATTGGTGTCGTAACCTTATATGCATGAAAGATGTGTCTCAACGTGATCAACGTGCTATCTTGATAACTTAAAAGGGGCAAAAGATATGAATTATGTATTGAAATGCTTAGACCTTAAATTTAGATTGAAGTTGCATTGTTGTGCCATCTATGTGAAGTCTCATCTATGCTTGCAATTTAAATTACTCTTGTGTGCACCTATTTTCCTAAATTACAAATCTAGCATTGAAATTTGGAATGATGTGATATGTGGCCTAATGCCAAATATATGATGTGATAGCTGTGGCCTCAAGTGCCTATGAAATGATTTATGGGAAACAAAGATTGAAATGAGATAATTGATGGAAAAGGGAACGCCTTGGTAAGGCGGCCTAGCCGATCGGGCTGAGATCGGACGCCATGCTACGCACATGGTGGTAATGTGTTTGTGATTGAAGTGAACATCTCCAATGAGGCGACCTAGCCGGTCGGGTCGAGATCGGACTCCGATCAAGTTAGCGGTGGAAATGTGAACAATGATGAACAGTATGAAATGCCCAAACTAAAGGCTACGGAAACATGATGTGAGAATTGTATGATCCTTTTATATTGATAATGTTGTGATTGTTTAAAGCTTTTGAGTTATATTTGTGATTTCCTTATTTTTGTATGAAAGTTCTTTCTAACTAGATGGTGTTTAGTTATACATACTAGTGCTATTCGATGGCACTAACGTCCCTTTTGCCAAGGGCGCTACGTCTTTAAATGGATGTAGGTGTTTCTATAGCAGGCAGTGTTGGTCGCAGCTAGTGCCGCATCATCCTTTAAGCTGACTTGGTGACCCCACTTCATTTCGGGGTCCTGTTTCATCTGTTCATCATGTACTTTGTATTTGAGGTATAGCCAGAGCCTTGTTACCGACATTTCCACATTACATTACTCTTCAGTTGTGTTTAGAGGCACCGTAGACAAGTTGTGGGTAGTGTCGGGTATTGGAATTAAAGTAGAAATATTGATGTTTGGCAAAGATTTATAAAACTTGTAATATTTTTGAAAATTATGAATGAAGTTGCTAATGGAAATGAAATGGAAGTCGTTAATGATATAAGTACAAATTATGATTAATGGAGTTCATCTCCTCTTTATTCATGAATTAGTTCGGGTAGAATGAAACCTAACAGGCTTGCTCAGTCGGGTTTACTCGGTTGAGCGCCGGACGCGCTCCTCAGATTTTGGGGCGTGACATTTTCATAGTTCTATCCGCCATTTGCAATCTCATGGAAGTCGGTCTCGGTTGCCCAATACCTAAAGTCTTGAAAACTAAGTAGGGTATCAAGTTGATACTTGCCCCTAAATCACATAGAGCCTTAGCAAAGTCCTCACTCCCAATGGTGCAAGGAATGGTGAAAGCACCGGGACTTCTAGCTTCGGGGCCATTGAGTGCACAATTGCACTAACTTGGTGGGTCATCTTGATAGTTTTGCAATCCATGGATCTTTTCTTTGTCACCAAGTCCTTCATGAATTTAGCATAGCCCGACATTTGTTCTAGAGCCTCCACCAACAGCACATTAAAGGATAAGCTCTTCATCATGTCAATAAACTTTTTGAATTGATTCTCATTTTTGTGGTTTGCGGGCCTTTGAGGATAAGGTGGAGGTGGCCTTGGCAAAGGAGCCTTGGCTTTACGCACAACCGGCTCCGGCATGTCTATTACGTGTTCCCTAGACGGGTTCATGTCATTCTGAGTTTCCACCTCATCATCTTGAATATCAATCCTCACTTCTTTATTCACATTCTCATCAATCACATTTTCAACAACCAAAGGAACTTCATCTTCTTGCAACTCAACTTCATCACTCAAAATTTGCTTTTGTTTGGAGGCATTCACATTACCGCCTCCTCCACTCCTTGTAGTGACCGCCATAACATGATTGTTCCCACCCTTCGGGTTGACTACCATATCACTTGGTAGAGCCCCCTTAGGGCGAGTATTCAAGGACTATGAGATTTGGCCTAGCTGAACCTCCAAATTTCTGATTGAAGTGTTGTGAGATGCCAACTGCGCATCGGAGTCGGCATTCTTCTTCATCATCTGTTCAAACATCATTTCAATTCTCCCCATGTCATTATTGGATGAACTAGGTCCTTGGGATGGGAAAGGCGGTGGATTGCTCGATTGTTGATACATTGGGGGACTTTGAAAGCCTTGCCCCTGATTTCCCTAGTTGTTGTTGTTCCTTCCACACTGATTGTTGTTTCCACCCCAATTGTTGTTGTTACCCCAGTTTCCTTGATTGTTCCGATTGTTGTTTTGATTTCCCCAATTTGGATTTTGATTATTGTTTCCCCAATTGTTGTTCCCTTGTTGTTGATTATTCCAATTGTTGTTGCCTTGTTGTTGGTTACCCCAATTTCCTTGGGATCTCCATTGTTGCTGTTAGTTAGAAGAATTGCCCATTTGGCCTTGATAATTATTCACGTATTGCTCTTCTTCATTCTGCTCTTCATACCCATCATCTTGGAACCCACCACTATGTTGATTGTATTGATCCGAATTCCCTTGGTTTTGTTGCCCTCTTTGTCTTCTTTCATTCACCAACATATTGACACCCTCCATAGCATTAACTTGTCGTGGAGCTTGCACCTGTTGTAACTGTGCCTTTGCTAACTGGTTCATAGTTGTTGCCAATTCTGCTATTGCCTGCCCATGATCGTGGAGTTAATAGTGCAAATGAATGACTGTGGGGTCACCCTGGGGCACGTTTTCTCTACTTTGCCAAGCGGAGAAAGTGTCTGCCATCTCATCCAAAATCTCACAAGCTTGATCATAGGGAGTGTTCATGAAATTGCCCCCAGCTAATTGGTTCACAATGCACTGATTTGTTGTGTTAATGCCCCGGTAGAATATCTGTTGTATCATCTCCTCGGTCATATCATTGTTAGGGCATTCTTTAACCATGGCCCGGTATCGCTCCCAAATCTCATGTAGTAGTTCGTTGGGCTCTTGTTTGACAGCCAAGATTTCATCCTGCAAGGTTGCCAAGTGCCCCGGTGAGAAGAATTTAGCAATGAACTTATCCGCCAACTCATCCCAGATATGGATAGAATGGTTGGGGAGTCTCTCCAACCAGTCAAGTGCCTTCCCTCGAAGAGAGAAAGGGAAAAGCCTCAACCGCAAGGCATCCTCGGACACGTTGGTTTGCTTGCTCCCCCAACATATATCAACAAAACCCTTGAGGTTCTTGTAGGAATTTTGATAGGGAGCACCCGTGGAATATCCTCACTGCTCCAACAATGTCAGCATCACATTAGTAATTTGATAATTGCCCGCCCGGATCCGGGGCGGGACAATTGCACTAGCATAGCCTTGGTTGGGAAGCACTCGAGGAGCCACTCTTGGAGGTGGCAGAGGAGGGTCTGGAATATTTTCATTGGCTTTGGCTTGGCGGCCTCTACGTTGTCTTTGAGGTACAAAAGGCACCTCATCATCTCCGACATCATCTACCTCCTCCCCCGCAATCACATTTCTAAGAGGGTCATTGTTGTTTGCTGCCATTTTATACCTGAAATTGTGACACACATAAATTAGTAACGCAGAAGGAAAGAAGAAAAATACTCAAAACTATTTAGATAGATAGCCAAAACCGTTAGCTGCCCGGCAACGGCGCCAAAAAGTGATCGAGGCCAACCCTGCACTACCACACAGTAGCAAGAGTGGTCAAAGCAGCTTTTACCCGAGAAGGTCGGGATCGATTTCCGCAGGGAGCTAGAGATGGGAGTTGAGTTTCTATCTAAATTAGAGTTGCGTAATTGTTCCTAATTGCACTTCTAAACATAGTTGGTTTTGATATTACTTCTAAATTATACTACTAAGATGGTAAATTAAGCTAAGAGTAAACTATTAAAGGTTGTCTAAAGAGTTAAAAGGCACTAGGGAAGTGACTTTCTCCTAGGTGGATACTTGACAGGTTCTCGTGTATATGGCTAGGTTGTCATATTTGGGGATTACGATATAACCATTGCACGATTCTACTCACTCTTTACCTCTCGATAGTTGGAGTGATTTTGCCCTAATTGACTTTCTCAAGATCAATTGGGTATGATAATTTGTGCAAGCAATTGAGGATCAAGTCGGGTATTACTATCTCTAGGTTTAACCCTTTAATTGGGGCTATCCATCTCTTGAGTACGCCCCAATTCCTTGTTGGACTAATTTTCCTAGACTTAGGCTCTCTTTCTCAAGAAGAGCCCAAGTCAAATAGGCATAAACTAGTGTTTGTAACCACTAATTCAACATAAAAATCATAAATTAGTCCAAATATCAAGCACCCATAGAATTTCAAGCCTTAAAACACAAGACCCATCAATTACCCACACTAGGGTTGAGCCACAACCCTAGCTGATGGGTCTAGCTACTCATGATAATAGAAGAACCCAAAGAAATATATGAAGAAAAACCCATATTATTTAATTACTAGCTAAACTTGAAGATTCAATGATAAAACTATTATAAAATTACTCAAAATAGTAAACGGACAGTGTTCACGAGCGTAGCTCTGCTTAAAATTACAACTGGTAACCTAAAAATGGGAAAAGAAACCATTTATACTAGGCCAAATTTTCTGGACAAAAATACCCCTGCGGGGGTAGTGCGGACCGCACAAAATCGAGTGCGGCTGCACTAAGGCTCTTGGCTTAAAACTTCTGCTCTCTGAACTTGGCTACCACGGGCTGTACAAAATGCACCGGGGCCGCGGTGGCTTCTGTTGTGGTCCGCACAAAATGGAACGCGGACCGCATTGGCAATGTTTCCCCAACTTGGCAACTCTCTAAACTCCAGCTTTGCGGACCGCACAAAATCGAGTGCGGACGCAATAAAGCCAATGCGCTCCGCATGAAATTCTTTGCGGCCGCATTGCTTGAATGCCTGAAATGAGCACCTCTCTGAACCTCCTCTTTGCGGACCGCACAGAATGGAGTGCGGCTGCATTGGTCCTGTTACACTGTGCTTGGACTTGTTCTTGGTACTTGTGCATGTTTCACTCCTTTTTGAGCTGGTTTTGACGAATTGTCACCTTGTTGATCAAACCCTGCAATCAAGTACAACATGTAAGCCTTTGGGGCTATTTTGTACACATTTCTAACCAAAACTCAAGTAAGAAGGAGTGTAAAATGCATCATAATCCCTAGTTATCAGAAGACAGACAAAATATCTATGCAGAAGCAACCCTACAAGCACAAAGGCATGGAGGTAGGTAACTACGCGTAATTATAAGCAAGGAATGACATCAAAAGGGTCCGTAATAAACTCACATCTTTACATGAGTCAAAGGGTCCTCCCTAAGTACTACAATGAAAGACTAGCTGAGGAAGTAAGGGAGAAGGCTTAACCTAAGCTCAGTGAACCAAAGAGGGAATGGTCTTATAATAACAATCTCACAACAACATCGTATGCACTTCATAAGAAAGTGGCACCTATCGTGGCTAATGAAAAGGTGTTTACCGTGAAAATGGTAATAATAATTAAATTTGTTGATGGGACTCTAAAAATACGTGATCTATTTTTATGCTAGTTGTAAAGCAGTTAATGCTATGTATGCGAAGTTTAAAGACAAGATGCGAGCTAAAATAGAGCAATAATCAAACTGATGAGTTAACTGTTCAGGGCCTCGAGCTAGTTGGGTTAGGGCCTTGAGGTCGATTACTGTCTCGGGCTCGAGCTATTAGGGTCAGTCGGGGAAGGGCTAACAGTCGTGATATAACTAAAGAAGGCTCTTTATGGCCAATGATAAGCAATAAATGAAGAACAAGTATGAAAATAATAAATAAGAGCAACAATATCGAGAGAGTGTGTTAGAGAGAAGAGAGAGAGAGTTATAATACATTTCGTGTAGAATAGTTGGAGCAACCTCAGTCCTCTACAATATAGTAAAATCCCCTTTATATATAGGGGGAAACCTCATATGGTACGACACACATTAATTGTTAAGGTATGGAGATGGGACAGCTAGATGTGACACCCTGATCTGGGTTTAGAGTAGGCCGGCTAGACTTCGTCAAACTTAACCGTGTGTCTTGGGAACTCCTCATTTTACTCCAGCCTCAGCCGATATTCTTCTTTAGGCCGGGTGTCGATGAGTTCCGAGGAAGGAGACTCGAGCGCATCTTTGCACCCTCGAGGCTGTGAGGCGATCTTCCGAAACACCTTAATGACGGGAAATCAAACCCTTTGATTTTTCTGTATACAGATAGTCTTCGCGTTTCCTAGAACGAAGCGATAGGAAACTATTTTGATGCCCGACTCTTTGAGCTCCCCGTGACGACATCGTACTGATGGCGCCAACTTTTACGATAACCGGGGCATCCCCATAGACTTGTTTTTTAGCGTCATTCAGTGTGCTTCCGATCCCATTCTTCAAGGTCATAATACCGGCATCGACTCATTTTTCAATGGCGCATTGATTGCGCCTGTCGATCCGTCCTTCAAAGATATTGATGGTCGTGTTGTCACCCCCTATAAATGGGGGCATTCTGGCACTATCTCTTCTCCCAAGTGTCTTTTTCCATTCATTCTTACCATTTTCCTTTATTGTTAACCACCATGTTTGGGGTTCACGGCTTTAAGGTTGTGTGGCAGCATTTTCATCAGCTGCACAGTGGCCTTGTGCCCGAACTTCTCCATGTCGAACGAGATTATACCGTCTCGACGCTGTTGTTGTTGTTATTACGGCTGCTACTACTTCTGTTAATGACTCGAGATGATGATACATAGGGGACGTCTTCCTCCGACTTAGAAAGTCATTTGGACTATACACCGCTGCTCACGAGGGGGCTCGGACTATACACTGCTGCTCACCTTTATTCCCTGGCCCGGCGTAGCGCTCCGCCCCTGTCTGGTAGCTTGCATGGCTCAATTTCCTAAGAAGTGAATTCAAAGTAGCTGTGCAAGCGAGGTTGACGTTCGCCAAGTCCGTTGTTGGTCCGAGGTTCTCTTGGCCGATGAGGGTCCTCTACCTTTGGCGGGCTATGGCATTTTTTCATCCCTTCGTGCTCCTCCTACTTTCTTCTTCGTCTTCTCCTCTGAAGTGCTACTTTGTGGGACTAGGCCGAGGTCGTTGAGGGCGTAAATCCAAGGAAATAGTGCTCGAAGACATTGCCACCGGAGATATAGCTTCGAGGGTAAACTGGGTTTCAGGCTTTTACTTCGCGTGTTCCTTTTTGCCTCTTTGTTTCTATGTAGGGACCCTTTGTAAGCCTTTGTAATCATACGTAAGGACCCCTCGCGGGCTGTTGTAACCAGACGTTTATGAATATAAGAACTTTTTCTCGACTTTTGTCTTTGATGTTTGCCATTTTCTTTAACACTTGTGTGGATTCTGAATGTATGCCTCTACTAACCATTGTCGATATCGAACCCGTTTGTGAGTATTCTTTCTGGCGTTTGGTTGATAAAAATGGCCTCTCTTGGAACCCTCCGCTGTTCCACGGGCCCACTCGAATTGGTCCGATAGACGCCGGGCGTCGGGACCTTTACCTTATGTCATACGAAAATAATACCTCGAGCCTCGAGGTTTTCGAAAGCGATCACAGAGTGAGGTTCAGCTTCATGGACCTGAAGATTTGCTTTGAGCTTGGTGTAGACAACTTTTAAGATGTTGTAGATAGGTCCCTGATGAAGGGTTGCCCAGATTCAGGCGATGTCCTGAGGTCGAACCCTTATGGACGGAGCTCGAAGTGCTTGTTCCTCTTCTTGAGCGGACCCTACGAGATCGGATATCATTTTTAGACTGGAGATGGTACCGCTGGCTTCTTAAAGCCTTACTTCTTGCTGTTCGAAGTCCTTGAGGTCGAGTAACACCTTGGGATTGGAGATGATGTTGTTGGCTTCTTGAGGCCTAACTTCCCTTGATGGAGATCCTTGAGGTCAGGTACCACCTCGGGATTAGAGACGATGCTGTTGGCTTCTTGAAGCCTAACTTCCCTTGATGGAGATCCTCGAGGTCGGGTACCGCCTCGAGATTAGAGATGATGTTGTTGGCTTCTTGAAGCCTAACTTCCCTAGATGGAGATCCTCGAGGTCGGGTACCACCTCGGAACTGGAGATAACATCGTTGGCTTCATAAAGCCAAACTTCTTTTGATGGAGATCCTCGAGGTCGGGAACCGCATCGAGATAGGAGACGATGCTATTGGCTTTTTAAGCCTAACTTCTTGTTGATGGAGGTCCTCAAGGTCGGGTACCACCTCGGGACTCGCATCGAAGTCATTGGCCTCCGGGGCCTATCTTGATCAGGCAGACCGTTGCCGTTTCCCCACATATATATGGGGTTGCTTCCGCTTTTTGGGAGACCCCACTATTTCATATAGCTATCCTCCCATTTTGGCGTCGAGTCCTTCGTTACCTAAGCACCAGATTGTGTGTGTAGGTTCCCGCTTTAGCTCTTCTAGTTTTGCCATAGCCATGACTGCTACTTCGGGGTTTGCCTGGTAGAGAGGGGAGAGTTTCGCTCCCGGTACTCAAGACCCGCGGGAGTTTACCTTGAAGACTATGTCTTTGATAAGGGAGGATCACCTTGAGTTGGTGAGAAGAGACTGTGGATGGGGGGAGAAGGTAGCGCTACAGGCGCTTCCCCCGGATGAGGGTATCACAGACCATGCTGATGGATTCCTGAATGTGTACACGTATCCTTTCACACTGGGATCCTTTGATAAGGTTGTGCTCGACTTCTGTTTAAAGTATCGGATTACCTTGGCGCAGATACATCCGTCATTTTGGAGAACAGTGTTGATAATGAGCTTCTTTGCGGATAAGGCTGGGCTTGAATTCACGCTCAGCCATCTCGTCAGGCTGTACCGATCCTTTTTAGGTGGCATAGTTAGAACAATTTTGGTGGCCAAGTCTTTCAATGTGGGGCCCACACCACAAGAGTTAAAAAAACCTATCTAAATCACTTAAGAACGTGCTTACATCTCAACAATAAGGTGAAGGGAACTTCAGCAGATCATACGAAATCATTTTGTGTAATAGTAACTTGAGGATTTTCTTAACATCTTCAACAAATTCAACAAGATTTCATAGCAATTCAACAATATTTCTTAGCATCTTAGCAGCGTGGGATTTGCGATTCTAAGGGAGTATGGTGCAATCTACCTCAAGAACATCATACGAATTTTTTCCTACTTCGATCCGCCGTTAAGTGTTTTCGCAAAAGACGTGTGTTAGAGGGATTGTCAAAAGACTCGGCTCAGGTATGTTAAGGCTATCCCTTCTTTCTTTTTGGCATGATCCAAATAATACAAATGAAATGAGCAAAATACGCAACTTTCATAAATGACTATATTCATAGAAATACTAGGGGTGTCTATATTCATAATTCCCCATGTGAATTATTATTATATCTATTGTTCATTGGTCTCGGAAAAATACGTATACGGTAAAGTTTATCCGAAAGGCATATTGATTTTTATGTCATTCCGAAAAAAATCTTATTAATGTATTTCTTATGCATTTCATGCATTTGTACATGTACATTGACCCATGACCAGATGTCATTATATACGCGCATATAGATATATTATATTTATATGGGATATGGGAAAAGGTTACCGCGTTATATACGCACCACCACCTGATCAGCTGGTATACATTGATGATTTCCCACAGTGGCTGAAATGATATGATGGGATGCCCTCAAAGGCTTGATGATGTTATGAACGCATATACCTATGCATGGTATGACATTTATACGTATATGCATGACATTATAAAAATTAAATGATCCACGGAGCTATGAAGACGTACATGTCGAGTCTTTTACTCCATGTTTCTCTCATGCCTATTATTTACTGATTTTCATTCCTTACATACTCGCTACATTATTTATACTAACGTCCCTTTTGCTTGGGGATGCTGCCTTTCATGCCCGCAGGTCCCCATAGACATGTCGAGAGCCCTCCAACTAGGCTATCAGCTCAGCAGAAGATGTTGGTGCGCTCCATTTGCTTCGGAGTTGCTTGTTTGGTTAGTATGATTTAGACGTGTATTGTTTGGTATGGCAGGACTCTGTCCTGACCATTATGAAAATAATGTATCCTTAGAGACTTGTAGACAGATGTCATGTATGTAAAATATTGTATGGCCTTGTCGGCCTATGTTCAGTATACAAGTGGTTATTTTTGTCTTATAGGCTCGTATGTGTTACGTATAAGTTTGTATTACATGTTGTGTTCTACTTATATCACGGCAGCCTTCCAGTTCAGTTATCTATGATAGTATGACATGAAAAGATATGTTATGTTGGTACTCGGTTGGGTAAGGTACTGGGTGCCCTTTGCGGCCAATCGGTTTGGGTCGTGACACCAACGCACCAGCATCATTTATGCATTTAATGCACAGTGTATTTCGGTCCTATCTTGACTCATTCGTCATTGTCCTTATTGACAACATTCTGGAGTACTCCTGGAGTTAGGAAGATCATGAGCAGCACCTGAGGACTGTGCTTCAGACCTTGAGAGAGAAGAAATTATATGCAAAGTTCTCAAAAAGTGAGTTCTGGTTGGATTCAGTGGCATTTTTGGGTCACGTAGTGTCGAGTGAAAGGATCAAGGTGGATCTAAAGAAGGTGGAGGCAGTGCAGAGTTGGCCCAGACCGTCCTCAGCTATAGAGATCCGGAGCTTTCTTGGTTTGGCGGGTTATTACCGTTAATTTGTTGAGGGATTTTCATCTATTGTAGCACCTATGACCAGGATGACCCAGAAGGGTGCTCCGTTTAGGTGGACAAAGGAGTGTGAGGAGAGCTTTCAAAAGTTCAAGACAGCTTTGGCTACAACCCCAGTATTGGTATTGCCTATAGGTTCGGGAGTCTTATACTGTTTATTGTGATACGTCACGAGTTTGTCTCGGCACGATGTTGATGCAGAACCGTAGGGTGATTGCCTACGCGTCCAGACATCTGAAGGTGCATCAAAAGAACTATCATGTCCACGACCTTGAGTTAGCAGCTATTGTTCATGCCTTGAAGATTAGGAGGCACTACTTGTACGGTGTCCCTTGTGAGATCTACACTGATCACGGGATTTTGCAGCATTTGTTCAAGTAGGAGGATCTTAACTTGCATCAGTGGAGGTGGTTAGAGCTGCCTAAGGATTATGATATCACTATTTTATACCATCCTGACAAGGCCAATGTGGTGGCCGATGCCTTGAGTCGTAGGGCGGGGATTTAGGGGAGCTTAGCATATTTTCCAGCAGCAAAGAAGCCATTGGCACTTGATGCTCAGGCCTTAGCCAACTAGTTAGTTAGATTGGATATTTCTAAGCCGAGTCAAGTTTTGGCTTGTCTAGTCTCCCAGTTTTCTCTTTATGATCATATCAGGTACCGTCAGTATGATGACCCCCATCTACTTGTCCTTAAAGACACGGTTCAGCACGGTGATGTTAAGGAGGTCACTATTGGGGATGATGGTGCATTAAGGATGCAAGGCAGGCTACCTGTGCCCATCGTAGATGGATTGCATGAGTTAATTCTTCTGGAGGCTCACAGCTCGCGGTACTCCATCCATTCGGGTGCCACGAATATGTATCAGGACTTGAGGTAATATGTAGCCCGGTGTCTAAATTGTCAGCAAGTGAAGTATGAGCATCAGCGGCCGAGTGGATTGCTTCAGAAGTTAGAGATTCCAGAGTGGAAATGGGAGCGGATCACTATGGATTTCGTTTTTGGACTCCCACGGACTCAGCGGAAGTTTGATGCAGTTTGGGTGATTGTGGATAGGCTAACCAAGTCAGCTAATTTCCTTTTTGTGATGACTACCTATTCTTCCGAGCAGCTGGCTCGAGTTTATATTCGTGAGATTGTCAGACTTCATGGCAAGCCGATATCTATCATCATTGACTGAGGTATGCAGTTTACATCACAGTTTTGGAGGGTCGTACATCATGAGGTGGGTACTCGGGTGGAGTTGAGCACAACATTTCACCCTCATATGGACAGGCAGTCCGAGCGCACTATTCATATTTTAGGGGATATGCTTTGTGCGTGTGTGATGGAGTTTGGGGGTTCTTGGGATCTGTTATTGCGCCTTGCGGAGTTTGCCTACAATAACAGCTATCAGCTAGCATTCAGATTGTACCGTATGAGGCTCTGTATGGTAGCGGTGTCGGTCCCCAATGAATTGGTTCAAGCTGGGTGAGGCTAGATTATTGGGTACGGACTTGGTTCGGGATGCCTTGGAGAAGGTTAAGGTGATTTAGGATAGAATTCGCACAGCCCATTCCAGACAGAAAAGTTAGGCGGATCGGAAGGTTCGCGATGTTGCATTCATGGTTGGAGTGCGGGTCTTGCTCCGAATTTCGCCTATGAAGGGGGTCATGAGGTTCGAGAAGAAGGGCAAGCTGAGCCAGAGGTTCTTGGTCCATTTGAGGTGTTGCAGCGAGTTGGGGAGATTGCTTATGAGCTGGGCTATCCTCCCAGTAAAGCAGGAGTTCATTCGGTATTCCATGTTTCTATGCTCCGGAAGTATCATGGTGATCCGTCAATTGTATTGGATTTCAGCTCAGTCCAGTTGGCCAAGGATCTATCCTATGCTGAGGAGCCAGTGGCTATTTTTGACAGGCAGTTTCGAAAGCTGAGGTCAAAGAACATTGCATCAGTGAAGGTTTAGTGGAGGGGTCAGCCGGTCGGGGAGGCAACTTGGAGACCGAGCAGGATATGCGCAGCCGTTATCCATATTATTTCACCACTTCAGGTATTTCTCTATGCTCATTCGAGGACGAACAATTGTTTTAAGAGGGGAAGGATGTAACGACCCGGCCGGTCGTTTTAGAGTTATAAACTCGATCCCCTATTAACTGCTTCCCTCGTATCTATATATGCTATTGTGACTTGCCGGGAGGTTTCGTTTTGGTTTTTGGAGTGTTTTGGACACTTAGTCCCCAAAACAGAGGCTTAAGTCTTAGGACTTTGACTGTAGTCGGAAATGTGTGAGGACGACTCCAAAATAGAGTTTCGTCGATTCCGTTAGCTCCGTTGGGTGATTTTGGGCATAGGGTTGTGTCCGGATTGTATTTTGTCGGTCTGTAGCTTATTTAGGCTTGAAATGGTGAAAGTCGAATTTTTGAAGATTTTGACCGGTAGTGGACTTTTTGATATCGGGGTCGGATTCCATTTCCGGAAATTAGGGTAGGTCCGTAATTTTGAATATGACTTGTGTGCAAAAATGGAGGTCATTCGGACGTGATTTGATCGGCTTCGGCATCAGTTGTGGAAATTTGAAGTTTCAAGTTCTTTAAGTTTGAATTGGAGGGTGATTTGTGGTCTTAGCGTTGTTTTATGTGATTTGAGGGCTCCACTAAGTTCGTATGGTGTTTTAGGAGTTGTTGGTATGTTTGGTTTAGGTCCCGGGGGCCTCAGGTTGATTTCAGGTGGTTAACGGATCACTTTTGGACTTTGGGAGTTGGCAGATTTTCTGGTGTTTTCTTGCAGACATTTTCTTCATCGCGTTCGCGAGGGGGTTCTCGCATTCGCGTAAGGCATCTGGAAGGCCAGCTGGGTTTGTTCTTCGCATTTGCGCCGTTGTTCCCGCGTTCGCGAAGATATGGAACATTAAGGCTACGCGTTCGCGATATGGACCTGTGTTCGCATAGAGTCAACGGTCAGATGGCTTCCAGGCAAAATAGCCTACGCGTTCACGATGAGTGTCCCACATTCGCACAGGGTCAGGCAATGTGAGCTTCGCGTTCGCAATTGGTGCTTCGCGTTTGCAATGAGTGTTTTTAGGACTGAAGCAGCTTGTGCTTCACGAACGCGAGGCTTTGACCGCGTTCGCGAAGAAGGAATTAACTGGGCAGATATAATGTTTCAAAAAACGAGGGGTTGGCCATTTTTATCAAAAGTTGAGTTTGGGAGCTCGGATTTGGACGAGATTTTGAGTGATTTTCAGAGATAGGAATGATGTTACACCCCATGTTTTCGTATGTAAAAGTACGCTATAAGCAAATTGATGAAAGCTCGGAAATGAGATATTACATCCCGCATTTTCCTGTGTTAAAGTTTCTTCGTAAGTTAATCGACGTAAGTTCGGGAATGAGATTATTTTTAGATTATAAGCATTATTCTATTTCAGACAAGTGATGAGTAAATTCGTGAAAATGAGAGGATAAGCAAATCGAAGAAAATGAATTTTGTCAAAGTTTGACATTTTGAAATAAAATGAAGTTGATAACAAAACCCATAAGTGACTCATATACTATGTAGCAAGGTGTTACATAGATAGAGCATGTAACAAATTTCACATTCTCTTTAGCCTTCTGAACGTGATTTGCATAAATATATTTACTTTAGCACATGCAAGCTAATGTTTTCTTACCCCCATAAAGATTAGAAGATAAGAGCATCACGTTTAGAAAGATGGCATACGCTATTTGTCAATGGTCGGAGCTGCAGCATGAGATTTTGCGATTCTAAGGAAGTACAGTGCAATCTTTCTTAAGAATATCATACGCATGTTTTCCTACTTTGATCCGACGTTACTTGTTTTATCGCAATTGATGTGTATTAGAGGGATTGTCAAGAGAATCGGCTTAGGTATGTTACGGCTATCCCTTCTTTTTTTTAGTATGATCCATACGATACTGTCACGATCCAAACTACCATGTCATGATGGCGCCTATCGTGGTACTAGGCAAGCCGACTCTTTACCAAAAACAACACGATATTTCATTTCAAAGATAAATTCAAGCTATTTAATAATAAAACTTCATAAAGAAATTCTGAATAACAAAAGTGCGGAAAGAAAAGCCCGTCATCGGGGTGTCACTAATCATGAGCATCTACTACAATTTGTCCAAAATTACTGAAACTAACACAGTCAGGAAAGTAACTACAACCATCTATAGGAAGATAGGAGGGAGAAGAGCAGGGCTCCAATCGCCAGCAGCTACCTTGCTAACTCCGAGAATATCTACAACTGAATTGTGAACAGCCGCTATCGGGTCCTGATATGCCTGGATCAACACACACGGTGCAGGGAGTAACGTGAGTACGCCAACTCAGTAAGTAACAACATTAAATAAAGGTTGAGCAGTAGTGAAGAGCAATAAAGCATTTAATGTTCATATCATGAAAGCTTAGTAAAAAAACAACATGCTTTTAAAATCAGGTTTTGAATCAAACCATCTCGTTTAAACCATGTTCTGGTAAAAATCATTTAAAGATATTTTTCAACAGCTTTCAAACAAAGGCTCAATGCAAAGGTGAGCAAAAATGATAGAATCATAAACCGCCCCTCGGGCAAAACATCACTCATATACAGCCCATCAAACAAACCTCGTAGTCACTCGTATATAGCCCCTCGGCATACCTCACCATCACTCATGCCTCCAGTCACTCAGCTCTTAGCACTCGGCACTCACACTCAGTAGGTACCTGCGCTCACTGGGGGTGTGCAGACTCTGGAGAGGCTCCTTCAGCCCAAGCGCTATAAGAAGCAAATCATGGCATAAATCAATCAGGCCCTCGGCCTCACTCGGTCATGAATCAGTAAAACATGCTGCGGCGTGCAGCCCGATCCCATAAATATCCTCACAAATTAGGCCTTTCGCCTCACTCAGTCATAAATCAGTAAAACATGCTACGGCGTGCAGCTCGATCCCATAAATATCCTCACAAATCAAGCCATCGGCCTCACTCAGTCATAAATTAGTAAAACATGCTGCCGCGTGCGGCCTGATCCCATAAATATCCTCACAAATCAAGCCCTCGTCCTCACTCAGTCATAAATCAGTAAAACAAGGTACTCAGCCTAAACAACATTTATATGATGCATCAAAACGGAGTAATAGAGACTGAGTTATGCAGTAATTAAGTATAAACATGATTGAGTATATATTTTCAATCGGAAAAAATGAGAGGATGGCAATAAAAGACCTCTAAGGGTCCAAACGACACTGGCATAAGGCCTAAACACGACATCCAGCCTGATTTACAGAAATTCTTTCTAAAACACGTAAGAAGCATGTAGTTTCAACAAAATGTTCAACTTTACAATAGATACAGGACGAACCAAGTCACAATCCCCAACAGTGCACGCCTACACGCTCGTCACATAGCATGCGCGTCACCTCAAGATAGTCACCTGACACAAAATCCGGGGTTCATACCGTTAGGACTAGATTTACAATCGTTACATACCTCAAGCCGATCAAATCTCTACTACGCGATGCTCTTGCCCCTCGACTCAGCCTCCAAATGCTCCGAATCTATTCACAACCAGTATAATACTATAATATATGTTAATGGAATGAATTCCACAAGAAAAACTATCAAAATAGACCAAGAACCCGAAATTGGTTCAAACCCAACACCTGGGCCCACATCTCGAAATACGATAAAAATCACAAAACTAGAAAACCCATTCATTCACAAGTCCATACATACAAAATTTATCAAAATCTGACTCCGCTTGGTCCCTCAAATCCTCAAATCAAACTCTCCAATTTTCAAGCCCTGAATTCCCAAATTTCAAGCTCGAATTCTCAATTAGATGATGAATAAAGCCATAGATTCATAAGATTTATACCATGATAGGTTAGAATCACATACCCCAATGTTGCTCCTTGAATTCTTTTGAAAAATCGCCTCTCTCCCGATTTCTTCAAACCCAAAATTGAAAATAGAGAACAAAACCTCGAGCTGGGGTTTTTCTTCCCAGCAAAACAGCACCTGCGGTGCCATTTCCGCATCTACGGACCGCATCTGCGATTGCCTGACCGCATATGCTGTCATCGCAGATGCGGGGACCAAGCCGAACCTGCGATCCAGCTGCGCACCTGCGCCTCAAATCCCCTTCTGCGAACCTCGCATATCAACACATCGCATAACATCATTCGAACTTAGTCGAGCCTTCAAATCACTCAAAACAACATCCAAACACCAAATTAACCTTGGATTCAAGCAAAGAACTTCTAAATTTTCAAATTTCACAAACGACGCCGAACCTATCAAATCCCGTCAGAATGGACCCAAATTTTGCACACACGTCACAAATGACACTACGAACCTACTCCAACTTCCTAAATTCCATTCCGACCCCGATATCAAATTGTCCACTACCGACCAAAATCACCAAATTCCAACTTTCGCCTATTCAAGCCTAATTCTACCACGGACCTCCAAATCACATTCCGGATGCGCTCCTAAGTCCAAAATCACCTAACGGAGCTAACACAACAATCGAAATTCAAATCCGAGGTCATTTACACATAAGTCAACATTCCGTCAACTTTCCCAACTTAAGCCTTCACAGAAGAGACTAAATGTCTCAACTTACTCCAAAACTACTCCGGACCCGAACCAACTAACCCGGTAAGTCAAAATACAATTGAAGAACACAAAAGACGTATAAAATGGGGAAACAGGGCTATAACTCTCGAAACGACCGGCCGGGTCATTACATCTTCCTCCTCTCAAACATCCGTCCTTGAACGTGCCCAGAGTTGTTCCAAACACCATCAAATCACTGCATAATCTCACTATGCACATATTCGAGGGTGATCCCACGTCACCCTATCCCATATTGGTCTGATAACACCACATGACTGAAATTGCTTAATCCAACCTAGCCCATAAGTCGTAGAATCGAATTTTCCTCATCTGGAATTTGTATAAGATCAGAATCTCGCATCCACACAATGTATACGTCCGAACAAGCTGAAATCATAATCCAAGATGTAATCAGATGATATACCGCATAATTCAAACACTCATAGCGAAAATTTCTAAGCATAGTAGCTGCTCAAAACAACCCAATACTGGTAATAAACCTCTTATCAAATAAAGCCTCGTTCTAACACCTTCATATACTGCGAATGATGAAATAAACACGCAAAAACTCATAACCATTCGTCAGATCAACAAGTCATGGAGCTCTCCCTTCTCCGACAGGAACTATAACAGATTTCTAAGCCGACTTCCGATATTATCCTTCCAACCATGATGTAACCAATTCTGCTAGTATTCATTCTAGGTCCAATGACCTCATCTCATCCAACACGGCCACTCTGAAGACATGACACATCAGTACAATCCAAAGCCATAACCCGTGCAATTCGTGTACCCAATAGCAACACCCCATATGTACTCAAATCATGAAAAATGATTCAAACGAGAGGATTGTTCGCCAGCTTAACAAGTACCATCACAACATCATGATAAGATCCTAGCACACATCGTAGAACCAAAACACACAAATCCGACACCAAGGATCATACCTCTACATAATTCTGCTACAATGCGTGACCCCATCCAAATGCTGGTCTGCATTATATACCTCGAGCCACCATGCTCAAAATCCATAACCATGCAAAATTAGACATCAAGAACCCAAAGTGCATTACCACAACCACGGAGGGCAAATAACACAGTGCCACCATCTGAAAAGAACATAGCCAAAAATGTTCAATTAATCCCGCAATACCCAAATACTCATTTTGCTCAAGTTCCCGCTATAAGCCCAAATAGAATCACACCATATGTGCATATAACCAACAAATCATAACTCATCGTAACACAAAAGAGTAACTCATAAATCACTCTAGAACATAAATAAGCTCAGCAACAATCGAATGGTACATCCCTCAACAATAGCAGTTCGGGGTCAACAAATCTGACCCAGTGCAGAACACACATCCATATTGGGCCTACAATGAACCCAGTTCAACTTTTGTCACCCACAACAGATAATAACCCTCCGAAAGTCTACAATGATTGAATCACAACACATACTAACCTTGGCTACATTTTTACAGTCCACAACCACGAAACAATCTACTCACGAGAACTCCCAGTCTCAATATCCATAGAACATACCGCCTGAATGTCCACACTTCTCCAATTACATGGTCATCTAACGAGGAATACTTCTAAAATTCTCATGTGCCACAAGGCAAAATTTGAACTCCAGCAGTCGATCAAACAAGAGAGTGTCGCAATACCAATGATATATCCATAACTCAAACAAATCGCCCTTTCTGAAATGTATACTCTTATCAAGACATACTAGTTAGTAATATCATTTACCTAGTAATCTGAAACTGTCCATGCTGCCTAGGAATTTGTGACCTTCCTTTCAGAACTGAATTGTGACCTTACACATGCAAATCTCAATCCTACACAACATACCGCATATACCATGCCATCCTATGATAAATGTGAGAACTTCATGATTCGCTCCGAGTCACAAGCAACTACGTACCCAACTAGCCAAGAACTTTCCATTTGATCACATCTAGGAGAAAATCACTATACATCACATGCTCCACACACCAGTAGAAAATATACATCTCCAACCATGATAGAAATCATCAAGAACTTTCCGAATCTCCTTTTCACAAAACCAAACCTCGGGACCGAATACTTCTAACTCAACCATGTTACGCATGTCACCAAAACCCAAGAGCGTAGCCACGAAACACCTGTAGAAACTCATTGCCTCATAAACACCCAAGGAACTAATCATACCAATTACCATGCCGATCTAACCTACTACCAAGCTATCCTATCTATCTGATTTCCTTCTGAATTACCTTCAAATTGATACTCCTCCTCACCATAACACCACAATCCTCAACCCAGACTCACCACACTAGACTCAAGCATAAAACCACACCGCCCTAAGGCTCATAAGCCGCTAAATACTCTCTTAAATATCCCCAAAAGTACCACATTAATAACTTACCCTGAAAAGACTTCTTGCGAATATAAAGCCATTACCTTCACCTTCCTAATACTGATATGTAAAATCCATAATGATATAGAAATGCCACAAGTCTTCACACCCTCCTGTGTAAACCTCAGTTTCTAGCCAAATACACATCCTGAAGATCCCCAATTATTACATAAAAATCTTGAATCCATTAGAACCATTCTCGGGAGTCATCCACTTTACTCATGTCTCAATTAAACTGATCAAACAAATCGAACGACCTGTGCCCCATTAGTACAGCAACATCTAAGGATGTAACCCATCCTTCTAAGCAGCCAAGCGAATTCCTACTCCATACATGTTACATCCCTTACAACAACAACTAATTCATCCAATGTTTCTCGTATACCCATAAAGCATAACACAGCCCTTATCCAAAATTTCCTTTACTTGAGTCATCCTCGATCTCAACCTCTGTAAGCCACAACTGATTCACCAGTATACCTCAAACTGAAACCAATACAACACATAACCGTGCAATCAACTGATCAATAGCAGACTCTCCCACTTGGCTCAAAGCCATATATCAAAACACACAATAACTCACGATGCCCATACTCTATCCCTGCATAATGCCATAGTGAGATTCAACTAAATCCTTCATAAGCTCATGCAACACAACCCATCTAATACCTCAAATCATTTGCAAAGCTCGTATTCATCCTCGTAACAGTCAAGCCAACTCTCATGAACAATCCAAACTGAAATTACAACATATATAATTCACTGGTAAAAGAGGACTCGCTACAAAACATCATAGGGTTAACACGCCTTAGGAAACCCCGTAGGAGATAATCCACCTGCTTCGCCTCAAACTAACATCTCTTTATACCCTTCCACTATCATAAACATCACGCAATCTCTTAATCTTCATGAGTCTGAACTCATATCACGACGTGAAATCTACTTCACTCCCCAACTAAACAACATGAAAAGATCCTTCAACCCACCCATAACTTAGGGCTATACATCAAGTCAAGATGGAAATCAAGCACCGAGTAGTTATTTCTACGCCTTAACCAGACCCTTCTCGTCACATTCAGATCATATGGACACATCTTGCAGTCACATCATACTCATCATATAGCCATCCAGCCATCACATCCACTAATAGGGACACCTACCAAACATATAAATCCAAAAGCACACAATCAACACCTCAGCGCTCGAGCTACAGTCAAAACCCGGCCTCAAGTCCTCCAGACCGGCCCATCATCAAAATGCCAAAATCATATCTCGCACCTCAACCATGGAAATCACAAGCCGTCGATGCACAGCTGATACCCAGCGCTCATGTGCGCACATGAATGCGTGGAAGGAATTCATGGAGTTACGCTTCAAGCTGAATCATTGTCGCAGGATAAGAATTTAAGAATTTGGAATTTCTTAAAGGTTTTGCAGCCTCTCGAAGATAAATAGAGACATCTCCGTACCGATCCACAAGACTCTACTAAACCTGCTCATGACTCGTGAGACATATGTAACCTCGGCTTTGATACCAATTTTTCATGACCCAAACTACCATGTCGTGATGGCGCCTATCATGGTACTAGGCAAGCCGACTCTTTACAAAAAACAATACGATATTTCATTTCAAAGATAAATTCAAGCTATTTAATAATAAGACATCATAAAAAAAATTCTGAATAACGAAAGTGCGGAAAGGAAAGCCCAACATCGGGGTGTCACTAGTGGTGAACATCTTCTACAATTTGTCCAATATTGAGACTAACACGGTCTGGAAAGTAACTGCAACCAACAATAGGATGATAGGAGGGAAAAGAATAAGTCTGTGATCGCCAGCAGCTACCTTGCTAACTTCGAGAAGATCTACAGCTAGAATAGTCAACAGCCGTTATCGGGTCCTGATACGCCTAGATCTGTACATAAGGTGCAGGGAGTAACGTGAGTACGCCAACTCAGTAAGTAACAGCAGTAAATAAAGGTTGAGCACTAGTGACGAGCAATAAAGCATCTAAAGTTCATATCATGAAAGCTCAGTAAAATACAACAGGCTTTAAAAATCAGGTTTTGAATCAAACCATCTCGTTTAAACCCAGCTCTGGTAAAATTCATTTAAAGATATTTTTCAACATCTTTCAAACAAAGGCACAATGCAAAGGTGAGCAAAAATGATAGAATCATAAACCGCCCCTCGAGCAAAACATCACTCATATTCAGCCCCTCGGACAAACCTCAAAGTCACTCGTATACAACCCGTCAAGCATACCTCACCATCACTCATGCCTCCCAGTCACTCAACACTCGGCATGCGACATTCGCACTTAGAAGGTACCTGCGCTCACCGGGGGTGTACAGACTCCGGAGGGGATTCATCAGCCCAAGCGCTATAACAAGCCAATCATGGCATAAATCAATCAGGCCCTCTGCCTCACTCAGTCATGAATCACTAAAACATGCTGTGGCATGCAGCCTGATCCCATAAATATCCTCACAAATCAGGCCCTCGGCCTCACTCGGTCATAAATTAGTAAAACATGTTGCGGCGTGCAGCCCAATCCCATAAATATCCTCGCAAATCAATCCCTCGGCCTCGCTCAGTCATAAATCATTAAACACATGATGTCGCATGCAGCCCGCTCCCATAAATATCCTTACAAATCAAGCCCTCATCCTCACTATGTCATAAATCAGTAAAACAAGGCATTCAGCCCAAAAAACATTTATATGATGCATCAAAACGGAGTAATATAGACTGGTTATGCAGTAATTAAGTATAAACATGACTAGGTATAGATTTCCAATCGAAAACAATGAGAGGATAGCAATAAAAGACCTCTAAGGGTCCAAACAACAGTGTCATAAGGCCTAAACATGGCATCCAACCTGATTAACAGAAATTCTTTCTTAAACACGTAAGAAGCATGTAGTCTCAACAAAATGTTCAACTTTACAGTAGATACAGGACGGACCGTGTCACAATCCCCAATGTTGCACGCCCACACGCCCGTCACCTAGCATTTGTGTCACCTCAAGATAGTCACATGACACAAAATCCAGGGTTTCATACCCTCAAGACTAGATTTAAAATCGTTGCTTGCCTCAAGCCGATCAAATATCTACTCCGCGATGCTCTTGCCCCTCGACTCGGCCTCCAAATCCTCCGAATCTATTCACAACCAGTAAAATACCATCAATATATGCTAATGGAATGAATTCCACAGAAAAACATCAAAATAGACCAAGAACCCGAAATTGGTTCAAACCCGGCCCCCGAGCCCACGTCTCGGAATCTGACAAAAATCAAAAAACTAGAAACCCCATTTACTCACGAGTCCATACCTACGAAACTAATCAAAATCCGACTCCATTTGGTCCCTCAAATCCTCAAATCAAACTCTCCAATTTTCAAGCCCTAAATTCCCAAATTTCTAGCTCGAATTCTCAATTAGATGATGAATAAAGCCATAGATTCATGAGATTTATACCATTATAGGTTAAAATCACTTACCCCGATGTTGCTCCTTGAAATCCTTCAAAAAAATCGCCTCTCTCCCGAGTTCTTCAAGCCCAAAATCGAAAATGGAGAACAAAACCTCGCCTCATACCCTTCTTCAACTTGCTTCTTTTACTTGTTGAAACTTGTATCTATCTTCTGAATCTCTCATTGCCTTTCACCTTAGGGGTGGACAGATATTCTTGCCTTAAGTCTCCTTATCAAGAGGCTTACATGTCTTAGTACACACATGATCTACTAAAGACCTTACACTTACTCATCATAAAAATCATGAAAAATCGAGTTCCTCTTACTCAACTTTTCCATAGCCACATGCAATCTCTTACCAACTATCTTTCTAGATGTGGTCATCGTCGTATTATGAATAAGATAGAGTTTAGGAAATTGAGTTATTACAACTAAGTTCTACCACACGCTATAGAGTAAGAAGAAAGAATGATAGTCCTAAATTCCCTGCAGCCTCCTGCTTAAGTATGGTGCATGACACACCCATAAACAAGACTCTACTAGACACGGCTTGTAGATTCCCTAGGACAGAACTGCTCTGATACCACTTTTTTCACGACCCAAACTGATGAGCCGCGACGAGCACCCAGTACCTTACTCAACTAAGTACCAACATAACGTATCTTTTCATATCATACTATTATAGATAACTGAATATAAGAGGCTGTCATGAAATAGGTAGAATACAACATCTAATACCAACTTATACATAAGACATATGGACCTCTAATACCAAAATAACCACTCGTATAGTAAACATAGGCCGACAAGGCCATACAATCTTTTACGTACATGACATATGTCTACAAACCTCTAAAGATACATAATTGTCATAAAGGTCGAGAAAGAGCCCTGCCATACCAAACTATACACATCTAAATCATACTGACCAAACAAACCACTCCAGAGCAAATGGAGTTCACCAACATATTCTGCTAAACTGATCGCCTACTTAGAGGACTCTCGACCTGTCTATTGAGACCTGCGGGCATGAAACGCAGCGTCCCCAGGCAAAAGGGACGTCAGTACAAATAATATACCGAGTATGTAAGGAATGAAAATCAGTAAATAATAGACATGAGAGAAACATGGAGTAAAAGACTCCACATGTAAGTCTGAATAGCTCTGTGAATCCTTTAATTTTTAGTATGTCATGCATATGCGTATAAATGCCATACCATGCATGGGTATATACGTTCATAACATCATCAAGCCTCTGAGGGCATCCCATCATATCATCTCGGCCACTGCGGGCAAATCATCAACGTGTACCAGCTGATTAGGTGGTGATGCGTATATAACGCTGTAACTTTTTCCCATATCCCATATACATATATTATTCATATAAATGCGTATATAGCCGTCTGGTCATGGGTCAATGTACATGTATAAATGGATGCAATGCATGAGAAAGTACGTCAATAAAATCTCTCGGAACGTCATAAGACCATTACAACCTCTGATTAATATCATAAAATAAACTTTATCAACTTAAATATTTTTTGAGACCCATGAACAGACGATAGAATAATAAGACATATGGTAATTCAAGAACATAGGCACCTCTAATACTTCTATGAATAGAGTCATTTATGGAAGTTGTGCATTTTGCTCGTTTTGTTTGTGTCGTATAGATCATGCCAAAACAAAAGAATGTATAGCCTTAACATACCTGAGCCGATTCACTTGATAATCCCTCTAACACACGTCAATTGCGACAATACGTAACGACGGATCGAAGTAGGAAAAAATTCGTATGATATTCTTGAGAAAGATTGCATCGTACTCCCTTAGAATCGCAAATTTCTCCCTTTGAATTGTTGAAGATGCTATGAAATGTCATGTTTTGAAAGAAATATTGAAGCAATGATAAGGAATTATTTTGTTTGAGTTCTTGGAGTCTCATCTGTAAGCTTTAGTATCCAAAATGAAGCTTAGCACTTTAAAATGAATTCTTCAAAAAATGTTAGTTGGTAAGCCTCACTAATTTTGATGAATTAGCCTCTTAATCTCCCAAATGTGCCATGTTGCTTCTTAATTCAATTGTCATTCTTTTAACTCTTATTGGCTGCCAAGTTAGGGGCTTCAACCTTATCCAAAGATTTTTAATTAAGTCCCATAATATAACACAAACCTACTCGAGGCCTCAAATCACGCATAACAACATTGAAACAACGAATCACACCTCAAATCAAACTTAATGAACTTTCAAACTTTTGACTTCCAATAACTCGCGCCGACACATATCAAATCAACTCAAAATAAAATAAAATTCACACAAGTCCCAAATGACATAACAAAGCTATTCCAATTCCCGGAACCACAATTCGAATCTTATATCCTTAAAGTCAACTCTCAGTGTCAAAACTTTAAAATTTTTAACTTTCGCCAATTAGCGCTGAAACCAGCTAGAAATATCCAAATGCCAATCCGGGCATATGTCCGAGTCCAAAATTACCATCTGGACCTAACAGAACCATAAAATCCCCAATCCAAGGTCAAACACTAAAAAGTCAAACCTAGACAACTCTTTCAATTTTAAAGCTTCAATCATGAAATTCATTCTTCCAAATCATTTCTTATTACCTGAAAACCCAAAATTGCCGATACACACAATTCGTAATACATCATATGATGCTAATCAAGACTTCAAATTGCTGAAAGAAATGCAAATGCTCAAAACGACCGGCTGGGTCTGTAACGACCCAGCCGGTCGTTTCATGAGTTACAGCCCCGTTTCCCACATTTCTGTTTCATTATGTGTTGTTGAGCTGTATTTCATCGTATCGTATTGGTTAGTTCGGGTTCGGAGTGGTCTTGGAGTGGAATGAGATACTTAGTCTCTAATTTAGAAGCTTAAGTTGGAAAAGTCAACCGGATGTTGACTTATGTGTAGAAGATCTCGAATGTGAATTCTGATAGTTTGGATAGCTCCGTTAGGTGAGTTTGGACTTAGGAGCGTGTTCGGAAGGTAATTTGGAGGTCCGTGGTAGATTTAGGCTTGAATTGGCGATATTGGAAATCTGGCATTTTTTGATCGGCAGTGGAATTTTTGATATCGAGGTTGGAATGGAATTCTGGAAATTGGAGTAGGTTCGTAGTGTCATTTCTGACGTGTCTGCAAAATTTCAGGTCATTCGGATGAGGTTTGATAGGTTTCGGCATCGTTTGCGAAATTCAGAAGTTTAGAAGTTCTTAGGCTTGAATCCAAGGGTGATTGGACCTTTTGATGTTGTTTGGAGTGTCCCGAGGGTTGGAACAAGTTTGAATGGTGATATGTGACTGGTTTGTATGTTTGGTTGAGGTCTCAGGGGCCTCGAGTTGATTTAGGGAGGTTGACGGATCAAGGATGGGATTTGAGGAAGTGCTGAAGATTTCCTTCAGCTGTCATAACCGCACTTGCGAGGTGGGGACCGCATGTGCGAGACTCGCAGAAGCGAGATTGGACCGCAGATGCGAGAAATTGGGAAGCTGAGGCAAAGCCGTAGGTGCGTACAAAGGACCGCACCTGCGAGATCGCTGATGTGGGGTTCTTGACCGTAGAAGCGGGATTTTGAGCTCTAAGTGGAAACCGCACCTGCGAGGGATTTTCGGCAGGTACGGCGTCGCAGAAGCGACATGGTGGCCGTAGATGCAGAAAATGCTGGGCAGAAGGTATAAAAGGTCTCCTTCGCGAATTTTTCCTAATTCCTGCATTTTTGAAGACGGGTGTTGAGCTAGGGCGGTGATTTCTCAAGAGGGATCAAGGGTTATCAGTTAGGTAAGCTACTTAAGCTTTGTTACTTGTGTTTATGACGATTTTTCCATTGTTTAATTATAATATTAGTGGGAATTAGGGAAGAAATTTGGGGGATTAGGGCTTTAAATTGGAGAGTTTAATTTGAGGAATTGAGGGGCCATTTGAGGTCGGATTTTGATGATTTTGGTATGTATAGACTCGGAAGTGAAAGGAGTTTCCGATTTTGTAATTTTTGTCGGATTCCAACACGTGGGCTCGGGGGGCGGGTTTGGGCCAAATTCGGGATTTTTGGTCTAATTTGATAATTTTCGTGTGGGTTTCATTCCTTTAGCGTATATTGATGATAATATACTGATTTAGGTCAGATTCTGAGCATTTGGAAGCCGAATCGAGAGGCAAGGGCATCGCGAGTTAGAGTTTTGGCTTGGTTTGAGGTACGTAACGCTTCCAAACTTGGTTCTGAGGGTTCAAAACCCCGAACTATGTGTTCTATGATTAAATATTGAGGTAACGCAAATGCCAAGTGACGGACGAGTGGGCGTGCACCGTGAGAATTGCGGCCTAGATCATTCCATGGCACCACGTACTGACTCTTTCTTGTTGTTATTTGTGTAGTAATTATGTGATTAAGCTAATAAGCTGTAAATCATGCTAATTACCATATTAGGGCTTCACGTCGATACTGTTGAGACCCGAGAGGGTGTTTCTTGTTGTCATATCATTAGCTTCATTGATATTCTGTACTCAGTCCTGTTCATGCATATCATATCTTTCCTCGGTCTCAGTTATTGTTATTTGGCACGTCATATCATTGTTCCAGGCTAGTTTCTTGGCATTGTGAGCCCGTGTGTGTGAGACTGGAGAGTGATGACCGAGTGAGGTCGAGAGCCTGAACATGAGTGACAGTTATGGGATTGGGGTGCACGCTGCAGCAAATTGTTGATTGTGCCTTCATTGGCTTGTTATAGCGCTTGGGTAGAAAGGAGCCCCTCCGAAGTCCATAGACCCCCAGTGAGCGCTGATGATATTATTGAGGTATGGATTTCCTTGGACATGGATTTGTCCGAAGTTGGATTTCTCCTCAGGTTTGGATTACCCTTGTTCCTCGGTACCGGTTAACTTGAGGTCAGTGTTGTATATATATATTTCGGGATGGATTTCCCTAGGCCGGATGGCCATATGCGGTGCCGAGTGGTTGAGCACTTGAGAGTGGGAGCACACGGTGCATTTTCATACATTTCTAGCATTGACATGCAGAGTTTTATTGAGCTTTATACTTCACATATTCAGATTAGCATTTTGCTTTACTGTCAAGTTGAATAATTGAATTGCCAGCATGCCTACTTTTTTGTACAATTTAAATGTGTTATAATTGTTGAGGTTTAGTTCGTCACTACCTATCAGTCCATTGTTTGGACTTGTTACTTACTGAGTTGGTGTACTCACGTTACCCCATGCACCTTGTGTCATCATATTTCGCACATCATTTGGATATGCCCTGCGAGTCTCTTATTTCAGCTATTCGTGTATCTACCCCGATGGTCGATACTGTTGTTGTGGACCGCGTATATCGGTCGTGTGTGGTTACTATTGGGAGTTTGGATACCCGAGTAGACTTCTTGTTTCTTAGTATGGTCGATTTTGATGTGATATTGGGTATGGATTGGTTATCTCTGTGTCGTACTATTATGGACTGTCATGCTAAGACAGTGACGTTGGCTATGCCGGGGGTACCACGGATCGAGTGGCGAGGTTCGACGGATTATGTTCCCAGTAGGGTGCTTTCATACTTAAAGGCCCAGCGGATGGTTGGGAAGGGCTGTCCTTCTAATTTGGCCTTTGTGAGAGATATCGGTGCACGGGCTCCTAGTATTGGTTCGATTTTGGTAGTGAGAGACTTCTCAGATGTTTTTCCTGCAGACCTGCCGAGCATGCCATCGGACAGGGATATTGACTTTGGTATTCATTTGGTGTCGAGCACTCATCCCATTTCTATTCCACCGTATCGTATGGCACCGGCGGAGTTAAAGGAGTTGAAGGAGCAGCTTCAGGAACTCCTTGATAAGGGGTTTATTGAGCCTAGTGTGTCACTGTGGGGTACGCCTGTCCGATTTGTGAAGAAGAAGGATGGCACTATAAGGATGTCCATTGATTATAGGCAGTTGAACAAAGTCACAATCAAGAACAAGTATCCTTTGCCTCATATTGATGATTTATTCAACCAGCTTCTGGGAGCGAGAGTGTTCTCCAAAACTGATCTCAGGTTAGGGTATCACCAGTTGAAGATCTGGGACTCGGATATTCTTAAGACGGCTTTCAGGACCCATATGGTCATTATGAGTTCCTTGTGATGTCTTTTGAGCTGACCAATTCCCCAGCAGCGTTCATGCGTTTGATGAACAACATGTTTTGGCCTTATTTTAACTCGTTCGTTATTGTATTCATTGCTGATATTCTGGTGTACTCGCGTAGTCAGGAGGAGCACGCTGAGCATTTGAGAGTTGTACTGCAACGGTTAATGGAGGAGAAGCTTTTTGCAAAGTTCTCCAAGTGTGAGTTTTGGCTCAGTTCAGTAGCTTTCTTGGGGTACGTGGTGTCCAGTAAGGGTACTCAGGTTGATCCAAAGAAGATAGAGGCGGTTCAGAGTTGGCCCAGACCGTCCTCAGCCACAGAGATTTGCAGCTTTCTTGGTTTGGCGGGTGACTACCGTCAGTTCATCCAGGGATTTTCATCTATAGCATCACCCTTGACCAAAGAAACTCAAAAGGGTGTTCCTTTCATGTGGTCGGATGAGTGTGAGGCGAGCTTTCAGAAGCTCAAGACTGCCTTGACCACCGCTCCAGTGTTACTTTTGCCATCGGCTTCAGGTTCTTATACGGTATATTGTGATGTTTCTCGAGTCGTCATCGGGTGTGTGTTGATGCAGGACGGTAGAGTGATTGCTTATGCTTCCCGTCAGTTGAAGCCCCATGAGAAGAACTACCATGTTCATGAGTCGGAGTTGGCTGCCATTGTTCACGCATTGAAGAGTTGGAGGCATCATCTCTATGGTGTGTCTTGTGAGGTGTTTACTAATCATCGTAGCCTCCAGCACTTGTTCAAGAAGAATGATCTCAATTTGAGGCACTGGAGATGGTTGGATCTGCTAAAGGACAATGATATTACTATCTTGTACCATCCAAGGAAGGCCAATGTAGTGGCTGATGCTTTGAGTAGGAAGGCGGTGAGTGTGGGCAGTTTGGCATATATTCCACTTGGGGAAAGGCCTCTTGCAATTGATGTTCAGGCCTTGGCCAATCGGTTCGTGAGGTTGGATATTTCGAAGCCCAATCGGATCTTAGCTTGCATGGTTTCTCGGTCTTCCTTGGTTGATCGCATCAGAGAGCGCCAGTATCATGATCCTCATTTGCTTGTCCTCAAGGACAGAGTTCAGCACGGCGATGCCAGAGATGTGACTATTGGTAATGACGGAGTATTGAGGATGCAGGGCCGAATATGTGTGCCCAATGTGGATGGGTTTTGGGAGTTGATTCTGGAGGAGGCCCACATCTCGCGGTATTCCATCCATCCGGGTGTCGCGAAGATGTGTCAGGATTTGAGACAGCACTATTGGTGGAAGAGAATGAAGAAGGATATAGTAGGGTTTGTAGCTCGGTGTCTCAATTGTCAGCAGGTAAATATGAGCATCAGAGACCGGGTGGCTTGCTTCAGCAGATGGATATTCCAGAGTAGAAGTGGGAGCGGATCATCGTGGATTTCGTAGTTGGACTCCCACAGAATTTGAGAAAGTTCGATGCTATTTGGGTGATTGTGGATCGGCTGACCAAGTTCGCGCACTTCATTCCGGTGTGTACTACCTATTCTTCAGAGCGGTTAGCTGAGATTTATATCCGAGAGATTGTTCGCCTGTATGGTGTCCCAGTTACCATCATTTCAGATAGAGGTACTCAGTTCACACCGCAGTTTTGGAGAGCCGTACAGCGAGAGTTGGGTACTCAAGTTGAGTTGAGCACAACTTTTCACCCTCAGACAGACGCGCAGTCCGAGCGCACTATTCAGATATTGGAGGACATGTTGTGCTCTTGTGTCATTGATTTTGGGGGTTCATGGCACCAGTTTCTACCGCTCGCGATGTTTGCTTATAACAACAGTTATCAGTCGAGTATTCAGATGGCTCCATATGAGGCTTCATATGGGAGACGGTGTAGATCTCCAGTGGGTTGGTTTGAGCTGGGCGAGGCGAGGCTTTTGGGTACGACTTGGTACAGGATGTTTTGGACAAGGTGAAAGTAATTCAGGAGTGGCTTCGTACAGTGCAGTCAAGACAAAAGAGTTATGCTGATAGGAAGGTTCAGGATGTGTCTAACTTGGTTGGGGAGAAGATTATACTGAATGTTTCACCCATGAAGGGTGTTATGAGATTTGAGAAGAAGGGAAAATTGAGCCCTCGGTTCATTGGACCTTTTGAGGTGCTTCGAAGGATTGGGAAGGTGGCTTATAATCTTGCTTTGCCACCTAGCTTGTCTAGTGTCCACCCAGTATTTCATGTTCCCATGCTCCGGAAGTATATTGGCGATCCGTCTCATATTTTCGATTTTAGCACGGTTCAGTTAGACGGTGATTTTACTTATGATGTGGAGCCAGTGGCTATTTTGGAGCGGTAGGTCCGAAAGTTGAGATCAAATGATATAGCGTTAGTGAAAGTGCAGTGGAGAGGTCGGCCCGTGGAGGAGGCTACATGGGGGACCGAGAGAGAGATGCGGAGCAGATATCCACACATGTTTGAGACTTCAAGTATGCTTCTAGAATTGTTCGAGGATGAACGTTTGTTTAGGAAGGGGAGAATGCAACGACTCGGCCGGTCGTTTCATGAGTTATACCCCCGTTTCCCCCATTTTTGCTTCTTTATATGTTGTTCAACTGTATTTCATCGTATCGTGTTTGTTAGTTCGGGTTCAGAGTGGTCTTGGAGTGGAATGAGACACTTAGTATCTTATTTAGAAGCTTAAGTTGGAAAAGTCAACCGGATGTTGACTTATGTGTAAAAGATCTCGGATGTGAATTCCGATGGTTCGGATAGCTCCGTTAGGTGATTTTGGACTTAGGTGCGTGTTCGGAAGGTAATTTGGAGGTCAGTGGTAGATTTCGGGTTGAATTGGCGAAATTGGAAATTTGGAATTTTCCGATCGGCAATGGAATTTTTGATATCGAGGTTGGAATGGAATTCTGGAAATTGGAGTAGGTTCATAGTGTTATTTGTGACGTGTGTGCAAAATTTCAGGTCATTCGGACGAGGTTTGATAAGTTTCAGTATCGTTTGCGAAATTTGGAAGTTTAGAAGTTCTTAGGCTTGAATCCGAGGGTGATTGGATGTTTTGATATTCTTTGGAGTGTTTTAAGGGTTGGAACAAGTTTGAATGATGATATGTGACTGGTTTGTATGTTTGGTTGAGGTCCCGAGGGCCTCGGGTTTATTTCAGCAGGTTGACGGATCAAGGATAGGATTTGAGAAAGTGTTGAAGATTTCCTTCAACTGTCATAACCGCACCTGTGGAGTGGGGACCGCAGGTGCGAGACTCACAGAAGCGAGATTGGACCGCAGATGCAAGGAATTGGGAAGCTGAGGGAAAGTCGCAGGTGCGCACAAAGGACCGTACCTGGGAGACCGATGATGCGGGTTCTTGATCGCAGAAGCGGGATTTTGAGGTTTAAGTGGAAACCGTACCTGCGAGGGATTTTCCGCAGGTGCGGCATCGCAGAAGCGACATGGTGGCCACAGATGCGGAAAACGCTGGGTAGAAGGTATAAAAGGTCTCCTTCGCGAATTTTGCCTAGTTCCTCCATTTTTGAAGACGGGTGTTGAGCTTGGGCGGTGATTTCTCAAGAGGGATCAAGGGTTATCAGTTGGGTAAGCTGCTTAAGCTTTATTACTTGTGTTTATAATGATTTTTCCATTGTTTAATCATGATATTAGTGGGAATTAGGGAAGATATTTGGGGGACTTGGGCTTGAAATTGGAGAGTTTAATTTGAGGATTTGAGGGGCCATTTAAGGTAGAATTTTGATGATTTTTGTATGTATAGACTCGGAAGTGAAAGGAGTTTCTACTTTTACGATTTTTGTCGGATTCTTAGCTGTGGGCTTGGGGGTCGGGTTTGAGCCAAATTCAGGATTTTTGGTCTAATTTGATAATTTTCGTATGGGTTTCATTCTTTTAGCGTATATTGATGATATATACTGATTTTGGTTAGATTCGGAGCATTTGGAGGCCGGATCGAGAGGCAAGGGCATCGCGGGTTAGAGTTATGGCTTTGTTTGAAGTAAGTAACCCTTCTAAACTTGGTTCTGAGGGTTCGAAACCCTGAACTATGTGTTTTATGATTAAATATTAAGGTGACGCAAATGCCAAGTGACGGGCGTGTGGGCGTGCACCGTGAGAAATGCGACCTCGATCATTCCATGGCACCGCTTAGTGACTCTCTCTTGCTGTTATCTGTGTAGTTATTATGTGATTAAGTTAATAAGCAGTAAATTGTGCTAATTACCATGTTAGGGCTTCATGCCGATACTGTTGAGACCCGAGAGGTCGTTTCTTGCTGTCATATCATTAGCTTCATTGATATTCTATACTCAGTATTGTTCATGCATATCATATCTTGCCTCAGTCTCGGCTATTGTTATTTGGCATGTCATATCATTGTTCCGGGCTAGTTTCTTGGCATTGTGAGCCCGTGTGTATGAGACTGGAGAGTGATGACTGAGTGGGTCCGAGAGCCTAAATATGAGTGACAGTTATGTGATCGGGTTGCACGCCGCTGTTGATTATTGATAATGCCTTCATTGGCTTATTATAGCGTTTGGTCTGAAAGGAGCCCCTCCGGAGTATATACACCCCAATGAGCGCGGATGATATTATTGAGGGATGGATTTTTCTGGACATGGATTTGTCCGAAGCACTGCTTTATACTTCACACTGTTTGGATTAGCATTTTGCTTTACTGTCAAGTTGAATAGTTGAATTCCCAGCATGCCTACTTTTCTGTACAATTTAAATGTGTTATAATTGCTGAGGTTTAGTTCGTCACTACCTATCAGTCCATTGTTTGGACTTGTTACTTACTGAGTTGGTGTACTCACGTTACCCCACGCACCTTGTGTGCAGATCCAGGTATCTCAGGGCACGGTAGCGGCTGTTGACTACTCCAATCGCGGGATATCACGGAGATAGCGAGGTAGCTACCTGGCGATCGCAGTTCTGCCTTCTCCTTCTCTATCTTCCTTCTAGTGTACTTTGACTATTTCTAGACTAATTTGGTCTTGTTATATTTCGGGACAAATTGAGAAAGGTCATTATTAAGTTTTTAAGGAAATGTTGAACTGTTTTTGGGAATGTGTCGGCTGGCCCAATTCCATAATAGGCGTCATCACGACCGGGTCAATTTTGGGGTTGGTTTTGGGGTCGTGACAGGGTCGCTACAATTGCAGATCATTAAGTATAAATAATTTAATTTTAAAATGGAGGGGTCAAAATTTATTGTCAACAACTGTCACTTAGAAATCCTATCTTAGTCCTAAATCGAACAATTCGATAAAACAAGTTAATTTGTAAAACTGGCCAGCATACGCTCACGATTAGAAATCATGATCATAAGATAATTATTTAAACCAGCCTACCGCTTCGACATATTTAATTTTGTCGCTTCTCCCAAATCAGTTTAATAAGCAACAGTTTTGCACCTATATGAGTTCGTCTGAGGAGGTAAATATGAGCCCCTTTTATGATAATTGTAATTCTCTGAAGTCTTACTTGTTTCAATTGTTTGGCGCCTAGTTTTTAACTTTGAACGACCCCATAATAAGTCTAGAAACACCTATATAGTTGTCCAACACCTCCAAAACAATTGGCGTGGGACGGGTAGGCACATATAGGGTACGACTTAAAATTAATTTAGTGTGCTTTGGGTATACAACTTAAAGATAGTAATCGGGTAGCTGGACATGATAGTCTGTGGTCCCTGGATAATATGAGCAACCTTGGACTCATTATTGCAAAGTATTATTTATGTCGCACGGGTGATCGTTTAGGCTTAAAAATTTAAGACCCCCTCCCTCCCACCCCCCTCACCCCCAATTTGTGTCTAAATTAGTCATGTATCTTCTACCCAGCACTTAGGATTCGTAAAGTAGCTCTAAGATTGGAGCATCGTCGTAATTACAAGGCTTTGATCTTTGTTAATGAAATTCCATCTTTGTGCTATATCTATGATGTTTCTTCCAATATCCTTAATCTATCTGATTATTAGTAATCGAATTATGTCTTATCATGTCGCTTCAGTTAGAATAATTACTAGCCTATTTAAACGCTCTCCCACTTAGCTTAATAATCAATTTGTATGTTGAATCGGGATAATTTAGTTAATAATTAGATAGCCTCTCATATTTTAAAATTCGGCCGCGAACCACAGTTTTGTACCGCGAAGAGTGCCTAACACCTTCTCTTCAAGGTAATTTGATCCCTTACCCGATCTTTGGCAACATAGACTAGTTCAAACAAAGTTATTCGCAAATAGGTGCCCTAACGCACCTATTCCGCTTTTGAGGCTATTTCTTATTGTTATTTGAGTTTATTTATGTATATTTCATGTTGTCTAGCCTAGCAAGCAGTGTAAGATGGTGCCACGACTTTGGCGGAATTTGGGGTCATGACAATTAAGCTTAGCCGAATCATGTTAAATTTTTGTGTTATTCTTTTTTTTTCTCTATGTGTTCGGTGTGTAATTATAAGCGAGTTAACTCATGATCTTCTGCAAAGGGATTCTTGCTTCTCTTTAAAATAAAGGCATTAGAAAGTGTAGCAGAATATTCATAATTCAATAATCTCTACTTGGTCGAACAACAACTATGATGCCATAAATTCATGTTATTCTCTATAACAAAGAACATCTTATACTTTCGCAAAGCAATAAATAGGTTAGGGAGAATTAAGAGGATAGGGTGAAAATAAGAAGAAAGGTGCATAGTGTTACGCCCCCAAAAACCAGCGCAATCGGCACCCAGTCCCTTCAACTTACACAGAGCGAACCACTTGAACTTATCTACCTATTCATGTTTATTTCAAGTTTGAAATATAACTTGAACATTTGAAAATAACATCTTTAAGACCTTTGGTTTAAAAGTCTCTCTTTAACTCGAAATACAATTAGGCTTTTGGCCAAAATACATGCGGAATGAACATGAGAAATAAAAATATAAACCCCCTCTACATGACTTGACCTCCCCATAGTGTCACTGGAACTGGAACAACTATAGACATAAATAAGGAAAAATAGAAATCTTTAGACAAGGACCCACCGACAAAAGAGGTGGGGCTCACCACGAATAGTAGAGAATGAAGGAGACGCCTAGATAGTGTTGTTAACTCCAATGCCATAATATCTTAAACATCGAGTAAGTTCCCCCACGAAGGAGGATAGTACAATATAAATAATTGTACCCCGTAAGTATCATTGGCTCCTTCCGATAAGGTTGAAATGATACTTTTGGGATACATAAAGCATGAACTACAATAAGCATGGAATTTTATAAAATCAATAATGAAAAACAACAAACATTAAAAGCATTTTCATGCAATATTTAAAGCATTTCAAAAAATTTCCATAAAGTTTACACCTTTCGATAAACTATAACAATTTTAATAAATTGTAAATATTTTGTTGGGGAGTTCCAATAGTTAAAACTATAACAATAATCAATGCATGTATGTTGACAATCCCCTGGTCAACCTGGGCACCTTATCCGAAGTTTGGATATTGACGATAGTGACCATCGCCTGGTCACGAGGCCGCCTCTCCCATAGCTGTGGGATTTGATGATAGTGCTAGCACGGTAACGTGTCTCTGTGGACAATATATTGTATACATAAGCGAGAATAACTACGGTTCTCCCAAAATATTTTTCTTTAAATTGTATGACATGTAGGTCCTATAAACATTTTCGATAGTTAGCTCTTAAGGCCCCTGGCTCAATTCTATACTTTGAAATCGATGAAGTTCTTTTTTTGACTTCGATTAAACAATAACTTTTGAAAATATTTCGATAAGTTAAAAATTAAAAGATAATGTTTTTCAACATTTGTGATAATCATTTGATTCAAATCAAGTGGAGAATCACGGTATATAGTGATATGATTCAATAAAATTCTGTCACGACCTGGCATTTCCACCCTCCGGACTGTGATGGAGCCTAACATTTCGCTTGATAGGCAAACCAACATTAGATAAAGTTACTAAACATTTTTTACAAATTTCAAATATGATGACAATAAGGAAACATTGAATAGTCTGAAATAAGGTATATATAAACTAATAAGTGACGAAATCCAAATACAAATTCTGAAACTGGTATCACAAATACATGAACGTCTAAGATACTACAAATAGTGGTCCGAAATGAACACAACTGTCTGAATCAAATAAATAGCTAAAGGAAGTAGAAGGGGACTTTAGAGCTGCGGACACTGTCCAGCTGTACCTCAAGTCTCCTCTAGGTAGCTGGATCCGAGCAAGTCTACGGTACGCCGCTGAGACCAACTCCGGCATCTGCACATGAAGTGCAGAGTGTAGTATGAGAAAAATCGACCACATGTACCCTGTAAGTGTCGTGCCTAACCTCGACGAAGTAATGACGAGGCTAATGCGAGTCAATTACATTAACCTATACACAACAACAATAATAATAATAATAATAATCATAAAGGACATGAATACAGGTAAATCATATCAACGAACTCAAAATCAGATAACAGAGAGTTCAAAATGACAAGTCATATAACTCATCTTAACCACCGAGGCCAATCCAACAGTCGCAAACAAGTATTACTTTTATCAATATGTTGCGTCGTGCAATCCGATCCCACAATATCAACTGTAAACTATCCGTTTTGGTGTGCAACCCGATCCCACCATATAATCTGTCAATATGATATTTCATCCTTATTCCTCCATTTCAATTCATTAGCTTTCAATTTCCGCTGTGGCGCGCAACCCGCTCCCTAAACAATTACAAATAATAGTGGTAACTCAATAACCAAGATTTACAAGAAATCATACATTAAGAGAACAAATGTACGAGCAATGTAGAATAACATGATAAATAAAAAGACTCGAACTACTCGGATGTCCCAACTTTACCAACTCAACGGTATCTACCTTTTAACAATTCATACAAGTGAAACAACATCAATGAAGGCAACAATACAACTATAAGGCAACAAGGCAAAAGACAATTTAGATATGTAGGGAAAACAAATAGAGACAAGTAGTAAATAAGTATGGGATCCTTGTTGCGGCCAAACGCACACACAAGTATACGCGGTCGTCAAGTAATAAAGTGACTAAAAGTCGGATGTCGATCCCACGAGGACTTGTGATTAACTAGACTATCCTAATTATCTATACAAGAATTAAACCTAGAAGTATTTGATTCTAGACTAATTAAATAAAAAAAAATATAAATAATGAAATTTTAATAGAGAGAAAGAGCAGATTTTTATGCTATCAATGTAATGAAACCGATCTAGGGTTATGGGCTATCTAACATTCCTATTGTATTCTTCAATTGAATTGACTAACTAATTTATCAAGTTTATTGGTTGACAGGGTTAATATTGCTCATAAGAATCTGTCGAGTTCTTACTCGCCTATTCAAGCTAACCTAACGCCTATATGTCTATGGAGTTAGAATCAACAAGAACGCATTTATAATTCCTGTATTTCAACCAAGCAAGGCAATTAGGTATATGTCTATCCTAATTGCGAATCCGTTCCCCGATGCCCAGGTTCAAGAACTTGCTCTACTCAATCCTATATGCAATCTAGAATTCCCACTTTTGAGTTCAACTCTAGATTCGTAGATAGTATTCAATTGGTGATCAAGCAATCAAATAATTAAGTGCAGGATTAAATAAATAAACCAATATGATAAATTAAGAAATCAAAATCAATATCCGAATAACAATAGTCATGAAAGAACCACAACCCTAGAATGTGAAGTTTAGCTCCACATAGACATGGTAGCAAAAACAACAAATCATACAAAGAAACATAAAAAGACTAAGTTGGTGGAAGAAAAGATGAAACCTGGCCTCCACGGCGGCTCTGTGCTTGTGTTTTCCTCTCAAAAACGTCCTCCTCCCTCAAAATACCGTTTTTCCATGTATATATACCAAGTAGGGTTGGGCCCAAACAATTATACCTTCTCCAATGTAAAAAAGGACACTTTTCCCGGGTTTGACTAGCACGATCGCGCTAGTGGTCGCGCTAGTGGCCCAGTGTTCTGTCTGACGAGCACGGCCTGAGCGCGACCGCGCTATTGACACGCATTTTTCACCCTGTTCCGCTTAGAATTTGGAAAACCGTAAACATTAAACTTGTAGCCCTTTGAGATAGCTTTCCAACCATATATTTTGGAGCCCAAATGGAGTTCTGAGAAAAAAATTATATGTATTTTACTAGACCATGCGCAATATGCCTACTCGAGTCTTCGTTCACTCTAACTATCATCCGTTGACCACCAAACACGATCCCAGCTTAATTCCTTGAACTTTTACTCAGACTTCAAAGCTCCAAGTCACTTGAATTCATTCCATGACATCTACATAGCTCGGAATCACTCCTACAAGGCATAAAACACACCATTAGTGCAAAACACTAGTGATTAAAGCTCAAACTCTATTAAAGTGCAGTAAATTAGAGTGTAATAATCGACTAAAATACATAATTATAGCCTATCATCAATACCCCACACTTAAACGTTGCTCGTCCTCGAGTCAACCAACACTTTACACTATCTTTCAGCACTTTTTTTTTTACACAATTGAGGCACACTACACCAATGACCATGGTTAATAGCAACAATTAAACTTTAGCATATGCAATCACATACACTTCCCTTTTTCTTATGCCAACTTCAAAAATATTCAAACAAAGACAACATGCTCATAACAATCCTAGCCTCACAAACCGACTCAATGTCACAATGCACTCGTGGCTTGAACACCCAACATCCTAGAGAAGTCTAATAATGTTACCTATCCCTCATGAAACCATGTGCCCTCACAACCAAAGCAAAGAAAGTAAAATCAATCCACACTTTCGAATCTCATGCTCAAATATATCAAAGAAAATCGCTCACCCTCACAAAAGAAGTCACATGCATGTAAATGGTACCATAGGCTTGCCCTTAATGTAAATCTCTACTAATGTAGGTTCGCCCGATCTAAAATCAATTAGGTCTTTTTCATGGTTGTAATGTGGGCTAAGGGACGGATATGATAGATTTAGGAATAGTGACTATCCCTCCTAAGCACTTTAACACATCACATAATCAACTTTAAGCGCAAATTCATCAACACCACTTCAATTTTACAAATAATATCACCCCAAAAATGCTCCCTTCTTCTTTAAGCACTATATTAATTCATACCCACTAGCAATAACAAGACAACAATCTATTCATCTCTATTTTTCTTTTTTCTTTTGTTTTTCAGATTATTCTTTTTTTTTTAATTTCCGCTAGTGGTGTATTATTTTTAAAAAAAAAATAAGTGCACCTTTCTTCCTTTTATTGGTTCCACTCAAAAGCCACCCCACACTTAGTTCCTTCTTACTTCTTTTAGCGTTCAGATCATAATTAAAGTGCTTTAAGAGGAAAAAGGATCAAAACAATGTCAATTAAGAATAAAAAGGGTATAGGCTTGCAATGTGGGTGCCAAACAAAAGTCTATAGGCTCAAAAGGTTGACTAGGGATAAATTTTATTTGTGGTAAGCAATTAAGCTCAAAAAGATAAAATGAAGCCTAAAATCATTTTTCAAACCGAGCATCACCTAAAATTTCGCTTCGACTCACAAACCGGGCAAGTTCTAGACACAAGTACAATTCATGGACTACACAAAAACCTCACCACACATGGCACATGACTCACTAAGGACGATCCCATTCCGATTCTCAAACAAATGCAAGTATTCACGGAGTCACGAGATATTAAGCATTAAGCACAAAGTTACATAAGTCAATTAAATGAGACATAGGCGTCACAAAACATTCTATCCAACTAAGTAAGGCATCATCAATAAATTCAAATCATAGGGAAGATACTACACATGCCAAAACCTAAATATGCTACTATCAAACAAGTCAAGGGCGCCTGGGTTTATCTCATCTTTCTTCCTCCAATTTATTCCCTAAACTACTCTAAAAGAAAAAACTACCCGGTTCAAACTACATCCCATGGAAAAGAACCGAGGCACAAAGAAAAAGCACGCGGGATTATTACTACCAAAAGAAAGCTAAAAGACATATTTTTGTATTTTTTTTTGTTTAGACTTTAATCCCTCAAGAAAGTTGTCCACAAAATCCATCGTCGGGAAAAGCCCAAATTTTTCGATTTTTTTTCGTTGTTTTTTTGTTTTTTAAAAAAAAATTACTACACTAAGAACGAGTACTATAACTAAGCTAACATAGCACAAAAAATCACCCAGACAATCTCCTCACCAAAAACTTAAAATGTGCAATGTCCTCAATGCACACTAAAAATAACAAGAGGGTAAAAGAGACTCCCTGGTAGGCCAAAGGCGGAAGCATTAGCAGCTCACGGGATACTCAGACTTCTCCCAGATATGATCCTTTGTGCGGTCACCCCACACTTATTTCAACCACATAGCTCACTTTTGCACACTTCCAATGGCTTTTCTTCTATGCTCATAATCCTACAAAAAACGCTACAAAGATAGAAAAATAAATAAAAATAAAAGAAAGCAGTAAAGCTGGGTTGCCTCCCAACAAGCGCCTAATTTAAAGTCGCGGCACGACTTGAACCAATTTTTGTCTCCACCTTGAACTTATGAATTGTACCCCTAACATGGCATCCAGTCTGTGGCTATGCACCTTTGGTGGGGCTACAAAGATAACCAGGCCAAGTAATAAATTTTTCACTCTGCACCTCTCGTCCTTTAGATGAGGAATGTCATTTTTGCTTTTTGGCACAACAAATTCAAGAATATAGGCGCTCTCATCCTCACTCTTTGACCCCTTCATTGGCTCTATGGCTCGATTACTATCTTACTATCTAAACACAATGTGGAAAAATGATTGTAATGAGGTCTAATGCGCCCTAACTCATGAATTTTACTACCATTTGCATCCCCATATTTACACACACTCAAGTCTCCCAAAGTAATGTTATCTACTCCCTGATATGACTCTAGAGCACTCTTCTCAATATTTACATCCTCAAGAAAAATATGGTCTAGTGATTGGTATTCTCGTTTTAGCTCCTCAATTTGGTCTAAAAGATTTTTTTCAGCTTCACACAACTCATTATTAATTTGTTGGGCGTTACACGCATCAACCTTTGTGCTCAAATCTGCATCTAAGTTATGTACAGCCAAGCAAAAATTACCAATTTTATGTGCAAGTTCATCTCTCTCCTTAGACCAATCATTCACCAATCTTGTCAGAAGACAACGTCGTTCCGCATATTCGCCTAATCGAGAATATACGTCCCAATACCAACCCTTACTCCCATATTCAAATTCAGACCTCCCAGATGTCATGTTGAGAGAATTAGAAACACACGAGGAGAAAAGTCAAATAGTTATAAAATTAAAAATATATACAAAAAGAGAAGAAAAAAATACTTATAAAGATAAAAGTAAAAGTCTAATTTAGAAAAATAGTTAATTTCTAGGTCCCCGGCAACGGAGCCAAAAACTTGTTGCGGCCAAACGCACACGCAAGTATACGCGATCGTCAAGTGATAAAGTGACTAAAAGTCGGATGTCGATTCCACGAGGACTTGTGATTAACTATTAACTAAATTAGACTATCCTAATTATCTATACAAGAATTAAACCTAGAAGTATTTGATTCTATACTAATTAAATAAAGAAATATAAATAATGAACTTTTAATAGAGAGAAAGAGCAGATTTTTATGATATCAATGTAATGAAAACGATCTAGGGTTATGGCTATCTAACATTCCTATTGTATTCTTCAATTGAATAGACTAACTAATTTGTCGAGTTTATTGGTTGACAAGGTTAATATTGCTCATAAGAATCTGTCGAGTGCTTACTCGCCTATTCAAGCTAACCTAACGCCTATATGTCTATGGAGTTAGAATCAACAAGAACGCATTTATAATTCCTGTATTTCAACCAAGCAAGACAATTAGGTATATGTCTATCCTAATTGCGAATCTGTTCCCCAATGCCCAGGTTCAAGAACTTGCTCTACTCAATCCTATATGCAATCTAGAATTCCCAATTTCGAGTTCAACTCTAGATTCGTAGATAGTATTCAATTGGTGATAAAGCAATCAAATAATTAAATGCAGGATTAAATAAATAAACCAATATGATAAACTAAGAAATCAAAATCAATATCCGAATAACAATAGTCATGAAAGAACCACAACCTTAGAACGTGAAGTTTAGCTCCACATAGACATGGTAGCAAAACAACAAATCATACAAAGAAACATAAAAAGACTAAGTTGGTGGAAGAAAAGATGAAACCCGGCCTCCACGGTGGCTCTGTGCTTGTGTTTTCCTCTAAAAACGTCCTCCTCCCTCAAAATACCGTTTGTCCATGTATATATACCAAGTAGGGTTGGGCCCAAACAATTATACCTTCTCCAATATGAAAAAGGACACTTTTCCCGGGTTTGACTAGCGCGATCGCGCTAGTGGCCCAGTGTTCTGCCTGACGAGCCCGGCCTGAGCGCGACCGCGCTATTGACACGCATTTTTCACCCTGTTCTGCTTAGAATTTGGAAATACGTAAAACATGAAAGTTGTATCCCTTTTAGTTAGCTTTCCAACCATATATTGTGGAGCCCAAATGGAGTTCTGAGCAAAAAATTATGTATATTTTACTAGACAGTGCGCAATATACCTACTCGAGTCTTCGTTCGCTCTAACTATCATCCGTTGACCCCCAAACACGATCCCGGCTTAATTCCTTGAACTTTTACTCAGACTTCAAAGATACAAGTCACTTGAATTCATTCCATGACATCTACATAGCTCGGAATCACTCCTACAAGGCATAAAACACATCACTAGTGCAAAACACTAGCGATTAAAGCTCAAACTCAATTAAAGTGCAGTAAATTAGAGTGTAATAATCGACTAATATACGTAATTATAGCCTATCATCAACACCCCACACTTAAACGTTGCTCGTCCTCGAGTCAACCAAAAATTTACTCTATCTATGAGCACTTAAAATATTCGAAGCACACTACACCAATGATTATGGTTGATAGCAACAATTAAACTCTAGCATAAGCAATAATCATACACTCCCCTTTACTTATGTCATTCTTCAAAAATATTCAAACAAAGAAAATATGCTCACAACAATCCTAGCCTCAAAAACCGACTCAATGTCACAATGCAGTCATGGCTTGAACACCCAACATCCTAGAGAAGTCTAATAATGTTACCTATCCCTCGTGAAACCATGTGCCCTCACAACCAAAGCAAAGAAAGTAAAATCAATCCACACTTTCGAATCTCATGCTCAAATATATCAAAGAAATTCCTTCACCCTCACAAAAGAAGTCACATGCATGTAATTGGTACCATAGGCTTGCCCTTAATGTAAATCTCTACTAATGTAGGTTCGCTCGATCTAAAATCAATTAGGTCTTTTTCATAGTTGTAATGTGGGCTAAGGGACGGGTAGGATATATTTAGGAATAGTGACTAACCCTCCTAAGCACTTTAACACATCACATAATCAACTTTAAGCGTAAATTCTTCAACACCACTTCAATTTTACAAATAATATCACCCCAAAAATGCTCCCTTCTTCTTTAAGCACTACATTAATTTATACCCACTAGCAAGAACAAGACAACAATTTATTCATCTCTATTTTTCTTTTTTCTTTTTTTTTCAGATTATTCTTTTATTTTTTCAATTTCCGCTAGTGGTGTATTATTTTTAAAAAAGAAATAAGTGCACCTTTCTTCCTTTTATTGGTTCCACTCAAAAGTCACCCCACACACTTAGTTCATTCTTACTTCTTTTAGCGTTCGGATCACAATTAAAGTGCTTTAAGAGAAAAAGGGATCAAAACAATGTCAATTAAGAATAAAAAGGGTATAGGCTTGCAATGTGGGTGCCAAATAAAAGTCTATATGCTCAAAAGGGTTGACTAGGGATAAATTTTATTTGTGGTAAGCAATTAAGCTCAAAAAGATCAAATGAAGCCTAAAATCATTTTTCAAACCAAGCACCACCTAAAATTTCGCTTCGACTCACAAACCGGGCAAGTTCTAGTCACAAGTACAATACATGGATTACACAAAAACCTCACCACACATGGCACATGACTCACTAAGGACGATCCCATTCCGACTCTCAAACAAATGCAAGTATTCACGGAGTCACGAGATATTAAGAATTAAGCACAAAGTTACATAAGTCAAGTAAATGAGACATAGGCGTCACAAAACATGCTATCCAACTAAGTAAGACATCATCAACAAATTCAAACCATAGGGAAGATACTACACATGCCAAAGCCTAAATATGCTACTATCAAACAAGTCAAGGGCGCCTGGGTTTATCTCATCTTTCTTCCTCCAAATTATTCCCTAAACTACTCTAAAAGAAAAAACTACCCGATTCAAAATGCATCCCATGGAAAAGAACCGAGGCACAAAGAAAAACCACGGGGGATTCCTAAATAAAGATAAAAGACATATTTTTGTATTTTTTTTGTTTAGACTTTAATCCCTCAAGAAAGCTGTCCACAAAATCCATCGTCGGGAAAAGCCCAAATTTTTCGGTTTTTTTTGTTTTTTTTTTTTAAAAAAACTTACTACACTAAGAACGAGTACTATAACTAAGCTAACATAGCACAAAAAATCACCCAGACAATCTCCTCACCAAAAACTTAAAATGTGCAATGTCCTCAATGCACACTAAAAATAACAAGAGAGTAAAAGAGACTCTCTGGTAGGCCAAAGGCGGAAGCATTAGCAGCTCACGGGATACTCAGACTTCTCCCAGGTACGATCCTTTGTGCGGTCACCCCACACTTATTTCAACCACATAGCTCACTTTTGCTCACTTCCAATGGCTTTTCTTCTATGCTCATAATCCTACAAAAAACGCTACAAAGATAGAAAAATAAACAAAAATAAAAGAAACCAGTAAAGCTGGGTTGCCTCCCAACAAGCGCCTAATTTAAAGTCGCGGCACGACTTGAACTAATTTTTGTCTCCACCTTGAACTTATGAATTGTACCCCTAACATGGCATCCAGTCTGTGGCTATGCACCTTTGGTGGGGCTACAAAGATAACCAGGCAAAGTAATAAATTTTTCACTCTGCACCTCTCGGCCTTTAGATGAGGAATGTAATTTTTGCTTTTTGGCACAACAAATTCAAGAATATAGGCGCTCTCATCCTCACTCTTTGACCCCTTCATTGGCTCTGTGGCTCGATTACTATCTTACTATCTAAACACAATGTGGAAAAATGATTGGAATGAGGTCTAATGCGCCCTAACTCATGAATTTTACTACCATTTGCATCCCTATATTTACACACACTCAAGTCTCCCAAAGTAATGTTATCTACTCCCTCATATGACTCTAGAGCACTCTTCTCAATATTTGCATCCTCAAGAAAAACATGGTCTAGTGATTGGTATTCTCGTTTTAGCTCCTCAATTTGGTCTAAAAGATTTTTTTCAGCTTCACACAACTCATTATTAATTTGTTGGGCGTTACACGCATCAACCTTTGTGCTCAAATCTGCATCTAAGTTATGTACAGCCAAGCAAAAATTACCAATTTTATGTGCAAGTTCATCTCTCTCCTTAGACCAATCATTCACCAATCTTGTCAGAAGACAACGTCGTTCCGCATATTCGCCTAATCGAGAATATACGTCCCAATACCAACCCTTACTCCCATATTCAAATTCAGACCTCCCAGATGTCATGTTGAGAGAATTAGAAACACACGAGGAGAAAAGTCAAATAGTTATAAAATTAAAAATACATAAAAAAAGAGAAGAAAAAAAAAACTTGTAAAGATAAAAGTAAAAGTCTAATTTAGAAAAATAGTTAATTTCTAGGTCCCCGGCAACGGCGCCAAAAACTTGTTGCGGCCAAACGCACACGCAAGTATACGCGGTCGTCAAGTAATAAAGTGACTAAAAGTCGGATGTCGATCCCACGAGGACGTGTGATTAACTATTAACTAAATTAGACTATCCTAATTATTTATACTAGAATTAAACCTACAAGTATTTGATTCTATACTAATTAAATAAAGAAATATAAATAATGAACTTTTAATAGAGAGAAAGAGCAGCTTTTTATGCTATCAATGTAATGAAACCGATCTAGGGTTATGGGCTATCTAACATTCCTATTGTATTCTTCAATTGAATTGACTAACTAATTTATCGAGTTTATTGGTTGACAGGGTTAATATTGCTCATAAGAATCTGTCGAGTTCTTACTCGCCTATTCAAGCTAACCTAACGCCTATATGTCTATGGAGTTAGAATCAACAAGAACGCATTTATAATTCCTGTATTTCAACCAAGCAAGGCAATTAGGTATATGTCTATCCTAATTGCGAATCCGTTCCCCGATGTCCAGGTTCAAGAACTTGCTCTACTCAATCCTATATGCAATCTAGAATTCCCACTTTCGAGTTCAACTCTAGATTCGTAGATAGTATTCAATTGGTGATCAAGCAGCAATTATGGCAAGTTAATACAAGAAATGCTAAATGGCAAGTAGCAATTATGGCATGGAAGTCAAATAAGCATGTAGCAATTAAGGCATAAAACAAAATTGTTACGACCCAAAACCTAGCCCGCCATGATGGCACCTATCGAGGTAGTAGGCAAGCCGACATTTCCAAAACACTTTCAATATTTAACAGAAATGAATTAAGACATTTAGAATAACTGGAGTTTCTCATAGAAATGGGGTAAACTCAAAATATAAGTGCGGAAAATAGCCCGACATCGGGGTGTCACTAAGTCATGAGAAAACTAAGCAACCAGTCTAAGAAATAGAGTCTACAAAAGTCTGTATCAAATACAAATAGAGGAGAAGTCAAGGTGGGAGAAACAAGGACTGCGAACGCCGGGCAGCTACCTCGTAAATCTCCGACAATCAACCGAGCACGAGATCAACACCCACCGTGCCGAAAACACCTGTATCTGCACATGAAATGCAAGGTGTAGCGTGAGTATAACCAACTCAGTAAGTAACAATAATAAATAACGAAGTGAAAGATAGTGACGAGCTACACAATTATAGTTCATTTTCAATAATCTCAGTAAGGACTAGATATGCTTTCAAATATGGTAGTTTAAGTAAAATCAGTCTTACACAGTTTCAAGTTCAAGTAAATCGGATATAAAATCTTCCAGAAATTTCACAACAATAATAGATAGCAACTAAATGAAAGCAAGTACAGCCCCTCAGGACAACAGTTACTCAACTCATCTCAACACCTCAATCACTCGGCTCTCAGCCCTCAGTACTCACACTCAATAGGTACCTACGCTCACTGCGGGTGTACAGACTCCAGAGTGCTCCTTCATCCCAAGCACTATATCGCTGCGGTGTGCAGCCCAATCCATAATATATAAATAGCCTTAAGGCTTGTTGCGGCGTGCAATCAGATCCATATATATACGGACCTAAGGCTCGTTGTGGCATGCAACCCGATCCATATACATACAACCCTCAGGCTCGTTGCGGCATATAACCTGATCCATATATACACAAATAGCTCACATCTCAGCACTTAGGACCTATCTCAATCACCAACCTCACCAGTCCCTCGGGCTCTCATAAATTATATAAATCAGCCCAAACAGAGGTAATAACATGTATCAACAAGGAACAAGAAGAGATGGAGGTATGATACGCAAGAAAAATCATGACTGAGTAGAAGAGAGCAAATACCAGTTAATTCGACAAGTACACGACCTCTGCGGGTCCCAACAGTGATATCATATAGCCTAAGCATGATTTCTTACATGGATTTCAGTCAAACTTCTCTAACCCATAGAGAGCATACAACTAACAGCAACATATTCAACTTTACAGTTTCACGGGACGGACCAAGTTACAATACCCTCGGTGCACGCCCACACGACCGTCACCTAGCTTGTGTGTCACCTCCAAAGTAATCACATGACACAAAATTCGGGGTTTCATACCCTTAGGACTTGATTTATAACTGTTACTTACCTCAATCCGAGCAAGACACTACTCCAAAATGCCTTTGCCTCGTAAGTCGGCCTCAAAATGCCCCGAATCTAATGACAAACAGTACAATACAATCAATACGGGCTAAAGGAATCAATTCCACAAGAAAAATTAGAAATTATAGCTCAAAATTCGAAATCGGCTCAAATTCGGCCCCCGGGCCCACGTCTCGAAATTCGAAAAAAAAAGTCACAAAACCCGAAAATCCATTCACTCACAAGTCTAACCATACCAAATTTATCAAAATCCGACACCATTTGGTCATCCAAATCCCCAAAATTCACTCTCCAAATCCTTAGGCCTAAACCCCCAAAATTCACATAAAAAACTCATCAACTAGGTGTAAAATCAGTGGGGGAACATCATTATTGAAGAAAAATGAACACAAGGAGCTTACCTCAGTAATCCCTTCGAAAAGCCTCTCAAAAATCTCCAAAGTACGAGCTCAAAGTGATGAAAATGGTGAAAAATTTCGAAGTCTCATATTTATATGTTCTACCCAGCAAAACCACTCCTGCGGTTCAGTTAACCGCTTCTGCGGCGCCCAGTCCGCTTTTGCGGACGCGCTTCTGCGATGGGCCATCCGCTTCTGCGAAGCTTCTTCACCAAGCGTCCATGCGTTTATGCGGCCCAATACCCGCATCTACAGCCTCACAGGTGCGGGAAAGACTTCGCACCTACGGTTCAACCTCTCCTCCGCCAAGCCCGCTTCTGCGCCTCTCTTCCCGCTTCTACGGGAACACACCTGCGGTGACCACTCCATAGGTGTGGTTACACCAGTAGCAGCACAACTTCAGCAATCCTTCAACATCAAACATCAAGTCCCAACAAGTCTTATAACCCAACACGAACTTAGTCGAACCCTCACCTCAAACATCATCACAAACACTAATTACACACAGATTCAGGCTAAATAAACTTCGAAATTTCCAAATTCCCCAAACGAGGCCGAAACCTATCAAATCACGTCCGATTGAATTTTGTACACAAGTCATAAATGACACCACGAACCTTCTCCAATTTCCGGAAATCCAATACAACCCCGATATCAAAAAGTCCACTCCAGGTCAAACTTTCCAAAAATCCAACTGTCGCAAATTCAAGCCTAATTCTACTACGGACCTCCAAAATACAATCCGGATGCGTTCCTAAGTCCAAAATCACCTAACGGAGCTAACGGAACCATCAAAATTCAAATCCGAGGTCGGTTACACATAAGTCAATATCTGGTCAACTTTTCCAACTTAAGCTTTCAATTAAGAGACTAATCTCAAATTTGTTTTCAAAAATCTGATTTGGGTGAAGTTTGGTTTGAAGATGAAAATGTGTTTGGACATAGGTTTTCAAAAAATATTTTCCAACTTTATTTTGGAAAAACATGTATATAATTCCCAAGTTTTGGGATTTTGGCCCAAAATTAGCTCAATAGCTGATTTTGGGATTTGAAATTTGGGATTTGGGATTTGGCCAAAATATGGGCAAAATTTATGGCCATACATGAGTTTTGAAAATAAATTCCAAATTTATTTTGGCAAAACTCATGGCCAAACGGGGCCTAAGTGTCTCAATTCATTCTGAAATCACTCTGGACCCCAACCAACTACACCGATAAGTCATAATATAGTTGTAGATCACAAAAGAATTAGGAAATGGGGAAACAGGGCTACAACTCTCAAAGCGATCGGCCGGGTCGTTACAAAAATATACTATGAAGCAATAAAAATAAGAAAGCAAGTAATGTAGTGACGCATATACACTCGTCACTTCGCATATATGATGTTTCATACTTAATTCGCCTAACATGTAGTTCAAGGGTCCCTAATTCCCTCAGATCAAGGTTATACCAACACTTACCTCACTCCGCAATCAACTCACAGTTCAACCACGACCTTACCTTTCGAACAAGCCTCCAAACCAACCAAATCTAGCAAATTATTGACCAAGTGTTTCAAAATAAGCTTTAGAAACTACTCATGAATAAAAGAGGTTCAATGTAGATCATTATAGAAAAAGTCAACAAAAGTCAACCCTGGGCCCGCTAGGTCAAAATCGAAATTCGGACCAAAATCCGAATACCCATTCACCCCCGAGCTCGGTTATGTAATTAGTTTCGAAATCTGACCTTAATTCAAGGTCTAAATCCCAAATTTACAAAAATATCTAGTTCTACCCTTCTACCATAAAAATCCTAGGTTCGATGTTGAAATTTTATGAAATGTAATGGTTAATTAAAAAGAAGTAGATTAAATTCACTTACCAAATGCGAACCCAGGTCCATGCACATGCGACCAATACTTTGCAAAAGTGAAGCAGTACTAAGTCAGTCAGTGGTCGCAATTGCGACCAAAACCTTCGGAATCCCGAAGAGCTAGAGTCCGCAAATGTGAATAATTTCTCCCAAATGCGAAGTATTCCCAACCCAGCCCTCGCAAATGCGAATCATTGTTCGCAAAAGCGAGGCTCGCATTTGCAAGCCAGACCTCGCAATTGCGAGATCTGCCGGTCACACTAGTAACATAAGATGCATCAGCTATTTCAAAAGCCCAAAAATCGATCCGTAGCCTATCCGAAATTCACCCGAGCCCCTTGGGTTCTGAACCAAACATGTACACAAGTGTAATAACATCATACAAACTCGCTCGCGTGATTAAAACACCAAAATAACACCTAGAACTATGAATCAGACACCAAAACAAATGAAATTTTCAAAGAAACTTCAGAACTTTCAATTTTTCAACCGGACACCCGAATCACGGTAAATCAACTCCGTTTTGTACCAAATTTAGCAGACAAGTTATAAATACTGAAACGAACCTATACCAAGTTCCGGACCCGAAATCCGAAACCGGTAGCAACAAAGTCAACCTATGGTCAAAGTTAGGAATTCTTTAAACCTTTAAACTTCTAGATTTCAACAAATTACGTTTCAAGTTAGGGACTTCTGAATTCGATTTCGGGCATACGCCCAAGTCCCAAATCAAGATACGGACCCACTGGAACTGTCAAAACACTTATCCGGATCCATTTGATCAACATGTTGACCGATGTCAACTCAAATGAGTTTTAACGCACGATTTCTTATTTTCATCAATTTCCTCATAAAAACTTTTCAGAAAAATGGACACGGACTGTGCATGCAAATTGAAGAAGTCTAAACAGAGCTATTCGAGGTCTCGAAACATAAAAATAAGGTTAAAACTGGAAATGAACTATTGGATCATCACAAAGTCAAATAATTAAAGACCAACAGTTAGCACAAAAACATCACATAGCGTTAAACTCATGGAAGGTAAGGTTCGATCACTCTAACATACCAAACCAACATTTAAAATGACTTTAGCATATTTTGGAATTTGTGGAATTCATGAAAAAAAAAAATTTAAAGGAAGGTACATCTTATCTTACCTCGGTTATGCTCTCAGAATAGTCGCAATACTTCCAATACGTCTTCACAATATCGATCTACCCAAATTATATTTAACTTCATCAATTCCAGTTTATACAATCCAAAGTAGCCGACTTTCGGACTCATTATAAGCATGCATCAGCCCATCAGAATTCCTTCTTTCCTTTTTACTCATGTCCTCTGAGCCCTATTAATACCCATACATTGCATTTACAACTTATTTGGATCATTAATTAAATTATCCAACTCAATCTCAATCTTAGGGCACTATTCCTCAACTCCCATTTTTAGTGTTACTTTAATACCATGTAATAAAAGTTCCTATCCCAACACATGCTACCATCATATTTAAGCTTAATAATTGAAGAGGGAGTAGTAGGATTTACCTCTATTCTAGAAATTTCTATGGAATCCAAGAGATATGGGGTTAACACTTTGTATTGAATGGGTGAAAACTACTGAAGCTCACGATAAAAGCTCACCTTGGTAGTTCATCTATAGTAGTGGTCGTGCCTTCCACCTAATGCAATTTTTTCCCCTTACTCGCTGTAAAATGAGTTTTGGAGCAGCTGACCAAATCCTTGACCTTCAAGGAGGAACCAAGCAAATAAGATCAACCCGCTTTATTTGAACCCACTGAAGAAGTGTCTGAAACAGTGGGAGTAAGAAAATTCTTAAGAGTTCGAAAACCAGCAATTTCTAGTGACTATATTGTATATTTCCAAGAGTCTGATTATGATATTGGACTAAAAGATGATTCATGCTCATTTTCACAAGCCATGAGTGGAGAGAACTCCACACGTTGGTATGATGCATTGAAAAAAGAGTTAGAATCTATGGCTAAAAATAAAGTGTGGGATCTGTTGAGTTACCAAAGGGAGCCTCTATTATAGGTTCCAAATGGGTCTTTAAAACTAAAAGAGACTCATCTGGTATTATTGAACGATATAAAGCCAGACTTGTAGCCAAAGGTTTTACTCAAAGGGAAGGCATTTACTACCATGAAACCTTCTCTCCAGTATCAAAGAGGGATTCATTCAGAATAATCATGGCATTAGTAGCTCATTTCGATTTAGAGTTTCATCAAATGGATGTGAAAACAACTTTCTTGAATGGAGATCCTGAAAAGGAGGTATACATGCGTCAACCTAAAGGATTTTGTGATAAGGACAAAAGTCACCTTGTTTGCAAGTTGAGTAAATTCATTTATGGGCTAAAGCAGGCTTCCCGCCAATGGTATATTAAATTTCATAATGTTGTTTCTTCATTTGGATTTACGGAGAACATCATTGATCAATGTATATACCTTAAGATAAATGGGAGCAAATATATTTTTCTAGTCCTATATGTGGATGCAATTTGCTTGCAAGTAGTGATTTGGAATTGTAGCACAAGACTAAACAGTTCCTTATCCAGGATTTTGAGATGAATGATATGGGTGAAGCCTCTTATGTCATTGGTATAGAGATTCACAGAGACAGATCCTAAAGATTACTTGGACTATCTCAAAAGGCCTACGTTGAAAGAATTATGTAAAGATTCGGGATGAAAAACTGTTCACCTATAGCAGCACCCATAATTAAAGGTGACAAATTCTCTTTGAATCAATGTCCACAAAATGCATTAGAAAAGGAGCAAATGAAAGACATCCCCTATGCCTCGCTTGTTGGGAGCCTTATGTATACACATGTCTGTACTAGACCTGATATTGCTTTTGCGGTAGGAATGCTTGGAAGATATCAAAGTAACCATGGTCTTGACCATTGGAAAGCTGGTAAAAAGGTTTTGAGATATTTGCAAGGAACCAAGGATTTTAAGCTCACATACAAATACTCTGACTCATTGGAGGCAATTGGATATTAAGACTATGATTTGGGTGGATGCAAAGACACTGGTAAATCTACTTCAGGATACATTTTCTTTCTTGCTGGAGGTGTTGCATCTTGGAGAAGTGTCAAGAAGACCATTGTTGCAACATCCACAATGGAAGCTGAATTTATAGCATGTTATGAAGCAACATCACAAGCGTTATGGTTGAAAAAATTTATTTTCGGTCTTTGGATTGTCGATTCCATTTCAAGGCCATTGAGAATCTTATGGACAATTTAGCTGCTGTATTCTTCTCTAAGAACAATAAAAGTGGCAGCCGAAGCAAGCACATCGACATAAAGTACTTGATGCTTAGAGACTATGTGAAGAAGCAAGATGTGAATTTTGAGCATGTCAGTACTACTTTGATGATTGCTGATCCTATTATTAAAGGTTTGCCGGCTAATATACTCAAGGATCATGTAACCCATATGGGTCTTAGTAACTCAATTTAGCCTTTCTTTATTCTCTAACAGTTTATCTAGACATTATGTTTATTTTGATATACATGACAGTGCACCCTTTGATTTTTCATGTATTATTTTGCGATCATTGGATCAGTAAAGTTGGACTTTGAATGACTTATATTAAATTCATTCATAAAGTTGTTAGACACTTTATTGTGCATTTTAATACATGAAAGGAAATATTTGTTTAAAAGCATGAACACCATGCTTCATGTAATAATATATTCTAGTCAAAGTGATTGTTGCGTAACTTTTAGTTGAGTGATAACGTCTATGGCCATAGTATATGTTTATATCTCATAAAGGATTATCTGATTTTAATATGTGGGCCAAGTGGGAGAATTTTAGAAATTTACAGTCTCTTCTAGAGACTTCTAGTGTGGCCCACATATAAGGTAATAAATTATTTACCTTGTCTCCCAAAGAAAATAATATATCGGATAATATCCTGTGGCTATGCATATATGGTAGTTTTTTTGATGGAAAGAAACAATTTTTCCTAGGAGCTAGTCCCTAGGACAATTATAATTTATGGAGAGGTCCCTAGGGCTAAAGTATTTGCCTAAGAGTCCTTAGCCTACCTATAAATACGAATGTGACTCTATCAGTCTGGCATCCTATGATAGATATAGGCTAGAAGGCTCCTAGGTTTTTTGTCAAGGTTCTTCCAAGTCAATTTCCCACATTACTTGAACAAATATGACTAAAGGTACGTTTCTTGATTGATTTCCACTGCGTAGGCTCTATGTTTGTATTTTTTTTTTTTTTTGAAAGATGGAAAAGAGGACAATAAATTTGTTGTATTTGTCTTTTTCTTTAAATAAAATTTCCCAGTGACTGGGGAAGTTGTATTCATGAGGACAGGAACAAGAGGGGGGCTTGGACTTACGTCATAAGTTACAACATAAGGACAATATCTTTGTCCTTCAAAAAAGGGATGACCAAAACAGAGACTTATTTCCATCCCTATAATCTAAAAAGACTAACTTACAAAAAAATTAGCCTGGTCATATCTTAGCCTTATACTTGGTATCTGGAATTTGTCCAATAAGAAATGGCTCTTTACTGCCCGTGGTAGTTATCCGAAAGAGTAGTAGAAAGAGCTTTGTTGGCTGTCCTTGGCAAGCTTTGCTGAGCTGTCCGCAACACTGTTCACCTCTTTGAAGTAATGACTGACATTGACATTACCTATGCTTCATCAAGTGCTGATATATCTAGAATGACTAATTTTTCTGGAATATAGCCGCTAGCAAATAAGCTTATGCCGCCAAACTTTGGCCATTCTGGCCAGCACCTATTGTACGATTTCTCTAAGATACACACTCGACATCGTCTTTTCGAAAATATTTATTCAAGAAATATGACAGCAGAAAAGATCATAGAGAAACTGATCGATAATAGATCTCAAATCAGTATCTGATTCATATCATTACAATGGGAGAAACGGTCATACATGAACGAAACTAAAAAGCGGTAATCCAATTTAAAAGCACAAAGACAATCGTTAATACATAAGATGAAGAGAGAAGAAACAGTCATGGAGGCAATTGATTTTTTGAAGAGAAAAAATGAAACTAAAGGTATTGATATGCCCATATATGTGCAGTGTTTTACGTGGCTTTGTATTCAATTAGTTAGTATTGGTAGTTAGTTGTTAGTGCTAATGTTATTCCAGCTGTAGCTTAGGTGTCATTAGTTAGTTAGTGGACAGGTTAAGTGAATTCCATGGTATATACAGGTGTAAACACATTCAGTTAATACACTTCTACATTTTCTCTAACTCTAATCTTCTCTCTTAGCTTTCCTGCTCTAACTGCCTCCATTGAAGAAGTCGCGAGCTTCATCAATTGAGCTAACATTTGAACATGGTATCAGAGCGGTCCAGATCAGAGAAATTCGCTGCATGATTTCTGTTGTTTCATGCGCATCGATTCATTACTGGATTGTATCGAAGCTTGAGATTTCTTCAAATTGTCAACAATGGCGGAAATAAAAATCGACTATACACATCCACTATATGTAGGCCCAGGGGATACTCCAGGATCAGTCTTAATTCCTGTGAAGCTTATAGGATCGGAGAACTATGATCTTTGGAGCAGATCTATGCGCATTGCGTTACTGGGGAAGAAGAAGCTAGGGTTCGTAACAGGCACATGCAAAATGGAGACCTTTCAAAAGGAGTTGCATGAGCAATGGGAGGCATGCAATGCAATCGTTTTGTCATGGATCATGAACACAGTGTCTGAAGAACTCCTAGGTGGAATTGTGTATGCATCCAATGCGCATGCAGTTTGGGAAGATTTGAGAGAGAGGTTTGACAAAATCAATCGAGTTCGTATTTTTCATTTGCACAGAAAATAGCTACTTTGTCACAAGAATCTAGTTCTGTTTCTACTTATTTCTCAAAATTGAAGGAGTTATGGCATGAATATGATGTGTTAATTCCCTACCCTAACTGTGGTTGCCCAAAGTCTAAGGAGCATGTAGAGCATCTTCATAGACAAAGAGTAATGCAGTTTCTCAGTGGTTTGAATGACTCATATGATCAAGCCAGGCGACAAATTCTTATGAAATCCTCTGAACCAACTCTAAATCAGACCTATGCCATGATCATTCAGGATGAAAGCCAACAAGTTGTTAATGCTAATGCTGTAACTAATAAAATTGATCCCTTGATTATGCAGGCAGGGCGAGGCCAAGGATTCAAAGGGAAGAAACAGTTTCTATACTGTGACTACTGTAAGATGAAAGGTCACATTAAGGAAAACTGCTATAAAATAGTAGGTTATCCATCTGATTTTAAGCAAAGGAAGAGGTTTGGTGCTGGTAATTCTGATGGTTGGAGGCCTCCTGGAAGTGGATCTCATGAAGGTTGGAGGAAAGAACCCTTAGCCGCTGCTAATAATGCAGATGCAGCACCATCAGTTGCACAAAATGATGAAGACAATCACAAAGTAGCAGGGCACAAAGGATTGTTCTTCACACCTGAACAATACAATCAAATCCTGAATTTGCTGAACAAGGAGTCTGGAGATCATCAAGCCAACATGGCAGGTATTGTCACTTGTCTAATGTCAAACTTTAAACAAATAAGGGAATGGATTGTAAATTCAGGAGCTACTCATCACATCACCTCTAGCTTAGAATTGTTGAGTGAAAGTAATCACACTATCAAAACAAGCAAAGATAGAGTTCATCTACCAACAGGAGGACAAGCAGATATTACACATGTTGGGAGTGCAAAGCTATTCAATGGGGAGACCATTAGCAATGTGCTTTATGTGCCTGACTTTAAATTCAACTTACTATCAGTGTCAAAACTAACCAGACAGTTGTCCTGTTCTGTGCAGTTTTTTCCTGATTTTGTTGTGTTTCAGGACCTTTACAGTGGCAGGGTGAAGGGGATTGGTAAGGAGAATGAAGGATTATATGTGCTGAGAAGTGGTTCAGATGATGATGAACTAGTTAAAGGAATAAAGGCAGTACATGCAGTAGAGAATGTAGGAAGAAACAGCTTATGGCATATGAGGCTGGGCCATCCTTCATTAGCAACTATGAAAAATATAGTAGAATTGCATGACAGTATTAATAGCAGAGTACAAAATAAATGCCATATATGTCCCTTGGCAAAACAAACCAGACTGCAGTTTCCACTCAGTACTTCTAGAGCTGAATCTCCTTTTCATCTTGTGCACATGGATCTTTGGGGACCCTATAAAGTTCCTACATTTGATAATAAGCATTATTTTCTCACTATTGTGGATGATCATACTAGATATACATGGATCTATTTGTTACAGCTAAAATCTGAAGTAATTGTAGTATTAAAACAGTATCTGACAATGATAAAAAGCCAGTTTGACAGTATGGTCAAGATAGTGAGATCAGATAATGGAACTGATTTTTTAACTCTCAATGCAATGAATTATTCACTAAGCTAGGGATTATTCATCAAAGTAGTTGTCCTTATACTCCACAACAAAATGGTGTTGTAGAGAGGAAATATAGACACATCATTGATACTGCTAGAGCCTTGAGATTTCAAGCTTCTATTCCTCTCAGATACTGGGGCATTGTGTGAAGGCAGCAGTGTATTTGATAAATAGGCTGCCCTCTACTGCTTTATTAGGTAACACACCATATGAACAATTGTATCACAAAAGTGCCAAGCTAGATCATCTCAGAATACTTGGTTGTCTCTGCTATGCTACTAACATGGTCAAGGGAGATAAGTTTGCACAAAGGGCTAAACCTGCTGTATTGCTTGGTTTTTCAGAAACACAAAAGGGTTACATCTTGTTAGACTTAGCTTCTAAGAAGTTCTTTGTTAGCAGGGATTTAAATTTTAGGGAAACAGATTTTCCTTTCAAAACACAGGTGTCTTCAGGATGCACAGTACCTCCTGCTTCTATTTTTCCAGATGCCATCTTGCTTCATCCTTTACAAGATACAACTACTGCATCAGATACCATAGTTCCTGATTCTGAGGTGAGAGAAGAGGAGAGCAATCATGTCCAGGACAACACAATTCTTGATTCACAATGTCAAGACAATGAGAACCTTGATGAAACATCCACATCCCTTCCTGAAGATGATGCTGAGCACAATGAAGATATTTCAGCTGCTGAGAACAATGAAGACATTTCATCTGCTGATAACACTCCATCAACTTCTGCTTATATGCCTACTGTAACAGAAATAAGGAAGTCAATCAGACAAGGCAAACAACCTATATGGATTAAGGACTATGTCACTAAGGCAAAATCCAAGTCACATTGCAGCTTATATCCTTTATCAAACTACTTGTCCTATGCAGGCACCTCTGAAAAATATCAAAGTTATCTTGCAAGTTTTTCCTCCTTAGTTGAGCCACAGAATTTCAGAGAAGCTGTCAAGGATCCTAAGTGGATTGAAGCAATGAAACAAGAGATCACAGCACTTGAAGAAAACAAAACTTGGGAAGTAGTTGATTTGCCCATAGGCAAAAACACTGTGGGGTCAAAGTGGGTGTACAAGATCAAGTTCAAAGCAGATGGGGTAGTAGAGAGATTTAAGGCAAGATTAGTTGCCAAAGGCTACAGTCAAAAGGAAGGGTTGGACTATCATGATACCTTTTCTCCTGTGGCAAAGATGGTTACAGTAAGATCCATCATACCATTAGCAGCATCAAAGAACTGGGACTTATTTCAAATGGATGTCTATAATGCATTTTTGCAAGGAGACCTTTGTGAAGAGGTGTTCATGGAGATGCCAGAAGGCTTTAGAAGTCAGGGGGAGAAGAAGGTGTGCAGGCTACGCAAGTCCTTGTATGGGCTCAAGCAGGCATCTAGGCAATGGAACATCAAATTGACTGAAGCCTTGATAAGTGCAGGATTCACTCAGAGCAATCATGATTACTCTCTATTCACCATGAAAAAGGATGAGGATGTGGTGATCATTCTAGTTTATGTGGATGATCTACTTATCACAGGGAGTAGTAAAGAGCTTGTGAACAATGCAAAGAGTGTACTGCATGACAGGTTCAAAGTCAAGGACCCGTGGGAGCTCAAATATTTCTTAGGCATAGAGATCTTAAGATCCCAACAGGGCATTTTATTGAATCAACGAAAATATGTACTTGAGTTGATTTCAGAAATGGGACTCAGTGGAGCAAAGCCTTATGCAACACCACTGGAAACAAACCAAAAATTGACTACAATGGAATATGACAAAGCAGTAGGTGCAACAGATGATCAGCCACTGAAAGATGTTTGTGCTTATCAAAGATTGCTAGGGAAACTACTGTATGTAACCATCACCAGGCCTGATATCAGCTACACAGTGCAGACACTTAGTCAATTCATGCAAGAGCCTAAACAATCACATTGGGAAGCTGCGATAAGGGTTGTGAAGTATCTCAAAAGTGCACCTGGTTTAGGGGTGTTTATGAAGGCAGAACCAACACAGCATCTTACTTGTTGGTGTGACTCTGACTGGGCTGCTTGTCCTAACACTAGAAGATCTGTGACTGGCTATGTTGTCAAGTTTGGTGAATCTTTGGTGTCTTGAAAGTCGAAGAAGTAGCAGACTGTCTCAAGAAGCTCTGCAGAGGCAGAATATCGAAGCATGGCTTCTGCTGTGGCTGAGGTAACATGGTTACTTGGGTTGTTTCAAGAATTAGGAGTTACTATTACCCAACTTGTCGTGGTTCACAGTGATAGCAAGGCGGCTATACAGATTGCTGCAAATCCAATCTTTCACGAGCGCACAAAGCACATCGAAATTGATTGTCACTTCATTCGAGATAAGATCAAGCAAGGGACTATCCGCACTGCCTTCATTGGTACCAAAGATCAACTAGCGGACTTGCTGACAAAGGGGCTAAGCAAAGTGCAACACCTTCATTTAATGGGCAAGCTAGGAGTGCTCAATATTTTACACCCTCCAGCTTGAGGGGGAGTATTGATATGCCCATATATGTGCAGTGTCTTACGTGGCTTTGTATTCAATTAGTTAGTATTGGTAGTTAGTTGTTAGTGCTAATGTTATTCCAGCTGTAGCTTAGGTGTCATTAGTTAGTTAGTGGATAGGTTAAGTGAATTCATTGTATATACAGGTGTAAACACATTCAGTTAATACACTTCTATATTTTCTCTAACTCTAATCTTCTCTCTTAGCTTTCCTGCTCTAACCGCCTCCATTGAAGAAGTCG
>NW_017671915.1:0-21604 GCF_001879085.1 Nicotiana attenuata | reverse complement strand
ATATATATATATATATATATATATATATATATATATATATATATATATATATATATGTATATATGTGTGTGTGTGTGTGTGTGTGTGTGTGTGGAGAGCTTTATTTTTTGACATTTAACAAGTACTTGTTTTTTTAATTGTCGAATGACAATTATCATATTAAATTTTTTTAAAAAAGGAATACCAAAAAATTAATAAATAAAATAATTATCAATTGGACCGGTCAAATATATGTAGAATTATACTAAGACTCACAATATGCTATCATGGGTGTTCGCCCAACAAAAGAAGAAAAATGAGAGAAGCCGCGGTGGAACACTAACAATCAAGTATACGAAGAGAGATAAAGTAAAAAAATATAATAATCACTCCATTTGAAGTAAAGAAGAAGAAAATACATAATATTGAAAAAATAATTAATTGGACTTAATAAAAAGAGGATAAACGTAAAAGCTCTTACTTTGGTAGTGTACTGTAGAAAAGGCGCCAAGATATTTTAACTGGTTACAAGTTTCTGATGATAGTCTTTAGATTATAGATAATGAATTATTCCCAATGTATCACTGGTTAAGACCAAATGAAAAAATTGGAGCCTTCCGTGAGTTGAATTAGTTACTTATACGAAGGATCGCATCCCTTCAAATAAATCTATTATTGTTGTTTACTTTTTTACGTAGAGTTTATGTTAATTAAAAGGGTATTTTAGTAATTTAACTTTTAGCTAAAGGGCTTCCTACTTTTAATATAGTACTAGTATCTAAGAATGTGCGTTGCACGTTAATAATATCACGTGATGATTTAAATATTTATTTATACGAAGGAACAATAAAATTTAATTAATGAGATAAATTTTATGTATAATAATACAACAATCATCTAAACGCCGAAAAATATTATTACATTAGTATAATACATGGATTTAAAATAAAAGGACAATATCAAAACTTACACAAATGGTCAATTTTGTCATGTTAGTTAGATAATTATGTATTATAGTTTAAAAGTATTTAATGTGATGGTATCTTAACGAACACTTCTTTGTGGATAATATTTTTTTCGTGTATGTTTCCTTCTAATGCTTTGGTTGCTCTGCCTTAACCAAAACTCTTGTTGTCTATTTCGATATCCGTCTTGAAAGTGCAATACACAGTTGTTCGTGCAAGAAAACATATTGCGGTAAATATAGTCCAATATTTAGGATGTTTGTCCTTGTTCTTTATTTATTATATTTGCAAAGCATAAACATAGTAAAAATTATTTTCACACAAATTTAAAAGGATATTCCTTAGTTTCGAAAGACGAAAATTGAATTCAGGGATAAGAATATACTTAGAAGCACGTTGACCAGTATCATAATTTTTGCATGTATGACGTTATTGTCAAAACTTCTATATACCATATTGTGCTATTACATAAGCTATTCGGCATATGTAAGTTTTTCAGTAGCATGATAGGCATATTTTTCTTTAAAATCAACTTATATACAATGGAAGATCAATTTTAACATAGTCTATTCTATATACGGTGACACTAACATAGGTAAAAAATAATAAACTTGACAACAAACAGGTATGGTAGAAGGCCACTTGGTATTAAAGTATTTAAGTATTCTTCTTGATAGTAATTATTGGTATCATTTTCTGCTGAGTCAAAACATAAAAGCATTTTGTTTTTACTATAAATTTTGCAATCAACATTTTATTTAGTTGATCAACATATCCATTTCTGCTAGCTAAGATATCTTTTTAATTCTATCATGCGATTTGCACAAATTGCGTTTTAATCTAATGATAGAAATATTTCTCTAGTTAAATGCACTACTACCATTGGGATTGATAACCAAGTGTTCAGAAAGAATCAAATCATCTTTTATTAGATGCTCTTCTTTATTTCCGACACGAGGCAAGAAGATATAGAATACTGGATCTGTTCTTACTTTATATTTCTTGTTAGTTGAATCTTTTTATTTGGGGCCAGAATTATAACTTTGGCAAGCTAGCTTTTACAGTTTATGCTTTTGTCGGTTTTGGAACTACTGATAGTACTTGTAATAAATTACCTCCAAAATCATTAATTTTCACCAAACGATTTATTAATATCTAATATATCTCTAGAACTTCGGGCAGTTATTTTGATCGTTTGACACTTAGCCATAAGTGCTTCATCCCATATATCAATTTTGCTTTCTTTATTAATTTAGTACCATTGTTCTGCTTTGATATATTTGTGATGATTATTTAAGTTGTTTGAAGAGGTATATCAAATCTAAAGTGGGTGGCCTCATAATAAAATCGTTGTTGGTACACCACTTGATATTATTTCTAACAGTGTCATGCTTCTTGATATGATATTTGCAAATAATGCATGATATAGAAATATTATTTCGACTCCGCCGGAGGCATCTACAAATAATAATCTCATTATATCAAAGTCGATTCTTTATAATATATAGTCTTGAAAAGCTTGTTCTTGTTTAGGATTTAGCTTTGATTGTGCTTCCTCAGACACTTGTATAGCATTTTGATTCTTAATAATATACTAACCTTTTTACTTTGTGTTCTAATGCTCTTTTTATGGAATAAATTTATGTAACTAAGATTTTTTTTAACTTGAATAAGAATTTTACTCATATGATGAATTTTAAAAAATAATTGAATGGGATTCTCTTACTAAATAATTAATTAAAAGATTTAATTATTTTATTTTAGCATTAAAAATAATTTATTCTATATTGATTCAGATCTTAATATTAATTCATCTCTTGTTTTGAATATTTAAACTTAATTATAGTTTTATCCACCATAAATTTTATTTTCAAAGAGTAAAAGATTGATATGATACTTCACTTTTAGATCTTTATGTCTATAGAATCATTAGTGGTATTGACTCTTACCGACCATTCTTTTTCTTTTTCTCACACATTTATATTCTTAAATATTTTTCTTAGTTGTTGTTTAATAATTGAGTATTTTTTAATATTACACAAAAATTGATAAAAATTATTATTTGAGTAGGAAAATAGTTCAAATATAATATAAAAATATATTATCGTGGGAATATTTTTCTCAATTTCAACCTTCATGTAGTTCATTTAATATTATTTTTTTATTTTTTTGGTATTGGAAATTATGGAATGGTAATGTATTGCCAATACGGAGGGTTCTTATGAAATTGATTTTATTAAACCTTCTTATATATTTTAATTAGAAATTAATAGACAAAATTTTAATATTAAAAATTAACATACAAGGTATTGTAGTTCAAAAATTAGGTAATTAAATGAATTGGGAAAATATAATACATTCTCAAATTAAATTAGTAATAGGACATTATATTATATTTTCAAATTAAATTAGTAATAAGAATTTTTAAGAAGTATATCCTAAAAGTAATATGATTACATGACTAAAGATATTTATTTGTTCAATTTTTTATGAATTAGATAGCCCGAAAGTAATTATACTAATAGGATTCCTGAAGGTAATCATGTAGGATTCCTAACGTGTAGTGTTATGTTCTAAAACTAATAGGATTATAAGGCTAATATCTAGAATTTCGGTTATGTCCTTTTATTATGAATTATTATGCTTAATATTATAAGGTTATCTTTGTAAACTGATATTTTTTTCCTAAAAATTGCCTCTTTTTTTATATTTTTTATAATAATGTTTATAAGGCACAAAAAATTCAAACTTTAAAATGTATCACCTTTATTAGTTACCAACTTATCATCATAACTTTCAAGTTCATACTTTGGTCAAAAAAAGTCTATCACTTTATGCTACAACAATAAATCTTGAATTACTCCCTGGACCGATACATAATTGACCTAAAGAGAACAATCAAAGAAAAAGAGAAGAACACGATAGATTATACTTTTGAGCACCAAGATATACAAATCTAATGACATTATTTCTGGCATTAACCGAAATCTTCTTGAAGATGAGAACATGCAAACTCATATTCGTTCGTGCATTTCTTACATTAAATTCTCATGTAATCGATCCAGTTAAATTGCAAGTATCAATTTCTTGGAAGTCTTTTTTAATTTTACCAAATTCGTGCGTGCTCCAATGAATGAGGCAATGCACTCCTTTACATAGGGTAGTATGAGACGGCGGTGGAAATTATCTATTCTAGTCCACGTGAAATTTATATATGACTATGGAACATAACAATGGTAGAAATCTTGTTTTGTATATGAACCCTATGCGAATTAGTATTAATTAGTAAATGTTTTCAATGTTACAATTTTATCCGCACATGAAATTATATTAAGAGTAATATGATTGTATGACTAAAGATATTTACTTGTTCAATTTTATATGAATTAAATAGTCCGAAAGTAATTATACTAATAGGATTCCTAAAGGTAATCATGTAGGATTCCTAACATGTAGTATTATGTCCTAAAACTAATAGGATTATAAGGCTAATATCTAGAATTCCGGTTATGTCCTTTTATTATGAGTTATTATGCTTAATATCATAAGGTTATTTTTGTAAACCGACATTGTATTCATGCTTTGATAATATATATATATATATATATATATATATATATATATATAGATATAGATATAGATAGATATAGATAGATAGATATAGATATAGAATAGATATAAGAAGATTATTGTTGCAATTCGAAACACTAAACAAACGTATTTTTTGGTCCTTTAACATATAGATATTAGACACATATATAGTTCTTGCTTGGTTTTGGTGACATTCCGTGTAAGACATACTACTACTGCTAATGGTACTATTACCACTACTGCTAGTGCTACTCTACTGCTACTTCCTCTTTTTCTGTTGCTGTTGCTACTCCTCCTGTTGATGTTGTTGTTGTTGCTGTTGCTGATGTTGTTGTTGTTGCAGCTGTTGTTGTTGCTATTGCTGCTGTTGTTGCTGTTGCTGCGGTTGTTGTTGTTGCTACTTCTGCAGCATCTGAATTGAAACCTCAACCAAAGGTGAAGGACGACATTCAGAGGGATGCTTTAATTTTTACAAACTGAAAGTGCATAATCTCTCTGCAAAAGATAAAAGAAATCAAATTTTCAACATTCAATATCATCATTAGTTTATCCATATTAAAGCAAATTCTAAATGTTATTCTTTACCTGCACATTTTCCAAGGGAAATCAGATTGCAAACATATGGTTGGTTGCTCGCACGAAATTTTCGCCATTGCTTGCAAACACTAAATTGAAAGAAAAAACAACTCAAACACTGAATCCACCTAAAACCGTTGATGATAGATAAGCCAAATTTTCCATTCATAGCATGAAACTCTTTCTGCTACTGTTTAAATAAGAGATGGTTTACGGAAAAAAACTATTCAATCAATATAGAAGATTACTTAAAATACTTAGCTTCATGCTTTTAATTAACTTCCACAAATGAGATGAAAAAATTATGTAAAATGGGATGGAAAGTGTGTATCAATTTCATTTTCAAGCATTATTCTTCTTTTTATCCTTAAAAAAACTTATTTCATTTACATGTAATGATATTTGGAAGCATGGAGTATTTGCAAGAAAGAGTTAATTAAGCCCCAAGGCATGACAACATAAGCACATCGATGGGGTCAAGCGTTAGAAATCAAAGAACATAAAGAGAGCACAATGTTAGTATCAAATAACAGAAATGGTTAATTAAGAAGAGATGATAAATCCAATACTTTATCATGGTGACTCATTGATTCAATTTTGATGAATTGGAAATGGATTCCAATATCTTCATCGTCACTGATATTGTCTTGAGCGCTCTTCATGAGTGTGATGGCCACAACTTGAGATATGATATATGAAAGAGTGGTAAAGCATGAGTTTATATAGGGGGGAAATGGAACTCCAGGGTTTTCTTTTAAATTTGTTTCCTTCTTTATTATTGCAACTATAAATAAATAGTAAGTTGTTATTAGTAAAATCTGATTCACTTCCAACTTTAAGACAAATATTTGGTAATTATTTACTGTATTCCTTTTCGAGGTTTTTTTCTTTCTGTTAACGGATATTCAAGAAACTTTTAGTCTTGATTTTACAATTGCAGTACATAGAAAGAAGAGCCTTTACCTAACTTCTTTTGAACTACGTATTATTTTTTTATTTTTTCATTTGAACTACATACTAATTATTCTACGAAAAATTAATGTCATCCTTCTACAAAGCCTTTATATACACTTGTATTTGGTATCCATACCTAGGGGTGTCAATGGTTCGGTTCGGCCGGTTATTTTATAAAATTTATACCATACCAATTTTTCGGTTATTCTATTATGTATAACCAAAATTAGATTTTTCAAAACCGTCTCAATCATGTCGGTTTCTCTTCAGTATCGGTACGGTTCGGTAAATTTTCGGTAATTTTTTATAATATCATGTAAAAATCACTAGTAGAAGTAGAATGCAATAACATACGTACTTTTATAGGACTTAGAAAAATTCTGTAGATATTTTTACAGTTTAAAAGGTGATGAATTAAGAAAATATGAAAGATGGCTAAAGTATAGATCCATCAACTACATCAACATAAAAGAAACTAAATAAAGACAAAGAAAATATAAATCACACGAGTGGAAAGATATTAACCAAGCTAGGATTCAAAAATAAAGTCTATAGAAGATCAAAAATTCAAAAAGATAAATTTAAAGCATACGACAGGAAACATATTCAATACTTGTAGTTTGCTACTCATAATCGCTACAATACCTTGTGTCTTGCTAGTGAATATGCTAGAAATAATTTAGTTTTCAATAGGAGTAGCATAATAGATTTGGGAATTATGATTTTGAGTTTAATTATTTGTTGGCTTTTAACTGCTTTATAGTTCCAAAGCCTAAGAAAATTTTTGATGCTTTATTATTTTTAAACTTAATATATAAATATATTTTTCACATTGTAAATTTATTCGGTACGGTTCGGTATATTTTCATAAAATAAAAAACCTACCTTAATTATCGGTACGGTTATAGATTTATATAAAACCTACGGTTTTATTAAAGGAAACCTAAAAATTGGTTCGGTACGGTATGGTTCAGTCGGTTTAATCGGTTTTTAAATATCCATTGACACCCCTATCAGTACCAAAGACTTCAAAGCGAAGCCTTTATGTGCCTCTATTATTGACAGAAAAATGATGAACTGTGAAATCTTTGGCTAGGCCGCTGAAAAAGTATAAACACCTGGATTATTATTTTTTAAAATTTTTTTCAATGATCTCTCCTTCGAAACAAATTATGACTGCATAAAAGGATATGTCCAACTGCAAAACCATCGGAAACTATGTCGTTCTGCGTAAATAATATCATGGCCGCCAAAGATTATAGTTTCCTAATGTTCTGGGACCCTTATTCTATGGCTTGTTTGTTGAAAATAATGCCATGGCGTTCAAAAGATTGGGAAACTTATTAGCTTAATGGTTATTTTCCAATACTACTAGATATGTGCACTTTCAATACCTCTTATGACATAACAAAAACTAAGATCATGAAATTTGCTACTAAGGAATGCTGAATACGTTTTTTTTTTTTTTAAATAAAGGCGCTTGAGGGGCGCTGATTATTATTAAGCATTAAGCGTAAGGAGAGTTATTACAGTTCCGGACTGATCTTATCGAAACAGTCCCTAATTTGTCTTTGCGGAAAGTAGAGAAAGCAAATAAAGATGATTCGCTCCAGAAGTGTTCGCCACACTCGGCATTAGTATGTAAGGAACAGTTGCTCCCAAACTTCGTTAGTGTGTGCGCCACTTGGTTTCCTTCACGGTAGACATGCCCGACTTCCGGATGGTCCTGATCACGCCCAACTCTAGTCCTAAAAAGGATAAGCGGTCGTTGCAAATATAATCCGGTTTACAAGTCCGGAGTCGAATCCCACAGAGAACTAAGGTTTAGCTATAGTTGTTCAATATCGCTAAGAAACACAAGTCCATACAATTTTCTAATTATAAAGAATATAATATTTAATTTTATCTAATTAGCTAACAAATCTAGAAAGCCGTAAAACTATCAATTAACAAGGATAAGGATTGGAGTCAAGATTAAGGAGGTCTAGAGTTATGATTTGCCCAATTGTCGGAATCCTTCCCGCTATATTTTCTACAAATTCGCCTAAGTATTCTCTACCGATCATGAGCGCTCTGACTGTTGTAACTCTCTCTCGAGTAATTACCACAATTTACTAGACGCACTCTCCCGAGTTACGCTAGCTGGCTTTGTTTATTACAGCTCACTTTAGATTGCACCCAAGGCTTCGTTATCCCTAATCCCGCCTTTAAACCCGCAGTTATAGATCCCTCTTATACTTTGGGAGTGGTATTTTTCAACAACTACCTAAATATGCACTCTCTCCCGAGTTATGCACACTAAATAGGCACAGCTAATTGAGGATCCTGTCAATTAACTACAACAAACACGTAGTTGAACAAATAGAGAAAATACTACGGCTCAATTATATAAAAATAACAAGAATTTATCCTACAAAAGGTTCCATCAAAACCCTAGATAACAAATTAGCTATTCATAATAGCATGTAAAACTACAATACTAAAAGTCATAACCAACAATGAAAAATAGGAAGAGGAAGAAAAAACTCGTAGAAGAATTCTCCGCCTTGCTCCCAATGTGTTCTTGCCTCCTTAGGTCGAATCTATGTCTCAAATTTGTCCAACCTCCCAAAATAGTGTTTCTTACATGTATTTATACCAAGTAGGGTCGGGCCAGAAGAAAAAAAACCCATTCCTGCACGAACTAGGACTTAGCTTTGTAAAAATTAAACAGCCGCGCCGCAGGCTGCGCCGCACCATGCGGCGCGGTAGTGCATTTTATCTGCAGCTTCATATTTTTGAGTCAGGCACAATTTTACACTGCTGCGCCGCGCCATGCGGCGCAACAGTGCAATTTTCTCAGAGTGAACTTATTTTGTCCTCTTTTAGCATCCAGACTTGGTACACGACCCCCGAACACGATCCCGGCTAAATGTATTGGGCTTTTACTCAGACTTCAAAACTCCAAATTGAACAATTTAGCTCTAAATTAACTTTTGAGCTCAGGATCACTTCCTGCAAGGCATAAAATACGTACTAAGTGCAATTCACTATCATTTGAACTCAAACGCCCATAAAAATGCAGTCATTGGAATGTAATACTACGGCTAAAATACGGGTTTCTAGCCTAACATCAACACCCCGCACTTAAACCATTGCTCGTCCTCGAGCAATCAAACTTCACTTTATATAGACACGACCTTTTTAAACAATTCTCCTAATTCATTATGCCAAGAATATTTAAAATAGATTAAGCACAAAAGCGTAACATCTTAACCTCAAGATTTGACTCACAAGTACCACACATTATCACTCGCCCACTTACTCTAACATAGAGGTCAATGACATTACCTTTCCTTCATGAATCAAGTGCCCTCACACAACAAAAGAGAGTAGTTCCACACAATAAAATTTAAGAACACTTAGGAACTCAAGATAGAAAGAATTCACTCACTCTCAGAAATAACATTCATATGCTACAAAGATGCACCATAGGCTTGCCCATAGTGTACTACTCTACTAATCGAGCTCATTCAGTCTAGGATCAAGTAGGACTTTATTTGGTTGTAATGTAGGCTGCAGGACGGGTAGGATACATTTAGATATAAGAGTGACTACACCTCGCTAAGCACTTTAATACATATACTTTAACATTCAAAACCCCACACTTATGTCAAACCATGACTCCACCTTCACATCAATATACATCAACTCCCAAATTATTTAAGCACAATTACATCAAGAGTCACCACTATCAAAGAATTTTTTTTTCACAACAATCCAACTATATTTTTTTTTTCAATTCAAGTGGCTCTTACTTGTTCAAAACAGTGCACCTTTCTCCTGATTTTATTAGTTCCACTCAAAAGCCAAACCAACCACCCCACACTTTAACTTTTACATAGTTCCTAACAATTCAAGTGCTCATGAGAGCTTAAAAGGTTCAAATAGATGATTAACTCAAACAAATGGGTAAGGCTTGTAATGTGGTTGCCAAAGAAACAAGATTACAGGCTCAAAAGGGGTTAACTACGATATATCACAATGAGGAGGGTAAAATATACATATCTGGCTCAATAAGGAAACGCCTATATCACTTCCAAGACCGAACAACACTACTATTTCGCTTTGCAAACATACGGGGCAAGTTCTAGGCATCAAATGCACTGCACAGAATAACACCTAAACCTCACAAACACATGGCACATAACTCACTCAGGATTGGATTCATCAAGACACTCTAGTCAAAGCAGTTAAGCAAAGTTAAAATCGTACAATTTAAGGTACTTCTACAAGAGTCAAGAACTGAGCCTAAGCGTCACAACCAAAGTACTCACTATTCTCAAGGCATAACAAAGTCAAGAGATATTGCTTCAATTCAAAACACAACACAATGGCTCCTATTCCTAAAAAAAAAACTAACTACACCCGGTTCAAACAAAACCCTTGGAAAAGAACCGTGGCCCAAAGAAAAACCAAGCGGGAGTTACTACACTACCTAACACAAAATAAAAAATCTTTTTGGTATTTTCTTTAGACTTACTTCCCTCAAGAAAACTGTCTAGAAGATCCGTCATCAGGAAAAGTCCAATCTTTTAAAAAAAATTATTTAATTAAACGAATACAGCTAAAGTAGCATGAAAAATCACCCAGATAATCTCCTCACCCCACACTTAAAATTGTGCATTGCCCCCAATGCACACCCATACATACAAGAGGGTAAAAGAAACTCCCTGGTAGGCCAAAGACCGAAGCACTAGCAGTTCATGGGGTACTCAGACTTCTCCCAAGCTTGGTCCTTCGTGTGGGTACCTCACACTTAGTTCCAACCATTTGGTTTGCTGATGCATCCTTCCAATACCTTTGCTTTCCATGCTCCTAGAAAATAAAAAAATTGACACTACAAAAATAATACAATTAAAAAAATAAAAAATAAATAAATAAAAGAAAGCAATAAAAGCTGGGTTGCCTCCCAAGCGCTTGATTTAACGTCGCGGCACGACGTGAATCACTTTTTGCCTCCACCTCGAGCTTATGAATTGAACCCCCAATTTTGATTCAAGCTTATGATTATGGTCATGGGGCGGTGGAACGAATCTAACTGGCCCAAGGAAATAATGTAGTATTCTGCATTACTTGGCCTTTGTATGAGGTATGTAATCCTGACTTTCTGGCAAGAAGAATTCCAGAATATATGCATCTTGTTCCTCATTCCTTGACTCTTCCATTGGTTCAGATGACTCTATTTCCATATCATCATCCAAACATAATGTGAAAAAATGCTTGGAGTGTGGACCAATGCGCTCAAACACATGAACTTCAGGAATTTCAACATCCTCAACATCAATGATACTAGAGTCAACAAAATTTATATCCTCAAAGTCCTTGGTTGGCTCTAGTCTCATTTCTTCAACATTGACATCCTCAAATTGTAGTTGGCTAGGTTGTTGATGTTCTGCTCTGACCTCCTTAATTAACACCTCAAATTCATGCTCTTCTTGGCTACTATCCTCAATATTGGCTTGTTAAGCATTAAAAGCTCCAACCACTTGACTCAATTGAGCCTCCAACTTGCGAATAGTTGCCTCTTGCCTTTCTATGTGCAATTATTTCTCATTGTTTTGTTCCAGAAGGCACTTTAGCATATCCTTGATCTCTTTCAAGTCCGCATTCCCAGGTTCTTTGTTCCTATTAACTTCACAAGAAAAGGTAGAACCATCATAGTAAGGGGTTGGGGGAAAATAAGAAATATAAGCACAACCATGAAGGTGACCATTTTTACCACCACACACATCACACACATTCCACAAATAAGATTGAGTTGGTGCACATAACTCGCTCTCAGGAACGTTTTGAAAATTTTTCCACAGGTGGTTTCCTTTATAATATGTATGGAGATCAATAGTAGAATTATCTACACCTAAATTCCCATAATTCCAAGATGTCATTTTTCTCAAATCAACAGTTATAAAAATAAATACCATGAAAAAAACAAAACAAAATAAAAGTTCAAACTTGAACCCTAGCAATATATACAGCTACAACTACACCGTTAGTTCCCCGGCAACGGCGCCAAAATTTGATCACGCCCAACTCTAGTCCTAAAAAGGATAAGCGGTCGTTGCAAATATAATCCGTTTTACAAGTCCGGAGTCGAATCCCACAGAGAACTAAGGCTTAGCTATAGTTGTTCAATATCGCTAAGAAACACAAGTCCAAACAATTTTCTAATTATAAAGATTATAATATTTTTTTTATCTAATTAACTAACAAATCTAGAAAGCCGTAAAACTATCAATTAACAAGGATAAGGATTGGAGTCAAGATTAAGGAGGTCTAGAGTTATGATTTCCCCAATTGTCGGAATCCTTCCCTCTACGTTTAATATAAATTCGCCTAAATATTCTCTACCGATCATGAGCGCTCTGACTGTCGTAACTCTCTCCCGAGTAATTACCACAATTTACTAGACGCACTCTCCCGAGTTACGCTAGCTGGCTTTGTTTATTAAAGCTCACTTTAGATTGCACCCAAGGCTTCGTTATCCCTAATCCCGCCTTTAAACCCGCAGTTATAGATCCCTCTCATACTTTGGGAGTGGTGTTGTTCAACAACTACCTAAATATGCACTCTCTCCCGAGTTATGCACACTAAATAGGCACAACTAATTGAGGATCCTGTCAATTAACTACAACAAACACGTAGTTGAACAAATAGAGAAAATACTACAGCTCAATTATATAAAAATAACAAGAATTTATCCTACAAAAGGTTCCATCAAAACCCTAGATAACAAATTAGCTATTCATAATAGCATGTAAAACTACAATACCAAAAGTCATAACCAACGATGAAAAATAGGAAGAGGAAGGAAAAACTCGTAGAAGAATTCTCCGCCTTGCTCCCAATGTGTTCTTGCCTCCTTAGGTCGAGTCTATGTCTCAAATCTGTCCAACCTGCCAAAATAGCATTTTTTTACATGTATTTATACCAAGTAGGGTCGGGCCCAGATGAAAAAAAGCCCATTCCTGTGCGAATTAGGACTTAGCTCTGTAAAAATTGAACAGCCGCGCCGCAGGCTGCGCCGCACCATACGGCGCGGTAGTGCATTTTATCTGCAGCTTCATATTTTTGAGTCAGGCACAATTTTACACTGCTGCGCCGCACCATGCGGCGCCCCATGCGGCGCAGTAGTGCAATTTTCTCAGATGAACTTATTTTGTCCCCTTTTAAAATCCAGACTTGGTACACAACCCCCGAACACGATCTCGGCTTAATGTATTGGGCTTTTACTCAGACTTCAAAGCTCCAAATTGATCAATTTAGCTCTAAATTAACTTTTGAGCTCAGGATCACTTCCTGCAAGGCATAAAACACGTACTAAGTGCAATTCACTATCATTTGAACTCAAACGCACGTAAAAATGCAGTCATTGGAATGTAATACTACGGCTAAAACACGGGTTTCTAGCCTAACATCAGGTCCAGTGCTTTTAAAAGGAACCTACAGTCATGGAGAAGATTAGCATTAGATTTAGTGTGATAATTGTCATGTAGTAGTTTAGTAATACCTAGCAATCTATTTCCACTATAAGCGGTATTCGATTTTAGAGAGGCCATTGTATGGTAAGAGAATCCATCAATCCATTGACCTTCGGAATCTCTGATGATTCCGCATGCTCTTCCTTTATCGGAGTCTTTTTGGTGTGCTCTATCTATATTGAGTTCATAGATGTTGTGTGGTAGGAGGGTTCCATTTTATCAGTGTTTGTTCTTTATTGTGTGTTTGAAGTTTTGATTGTTGTGGCAGAGATATTCCATTGCGTACATAATTATTTTTCTTGTATCAATGTGGTGAGACTCATTATTGAAAAGGCTGTGGTTGCGGTTTTGCCAAATATGCCAAAGGATAATAGGGGTTATTATTTCCAAAGGTATGGAGAGATTGTTTGGCAGTAAGGTGCACGCAGTTGAGGTACAATTTTCTTTTATCCAGCCATGATTGTTTGTTTGAATTTGTTGGTGGAGTAATATTTAGTTCCCCTCATATGTTGTTGTTTGTGGGACAATGAAAGAAGAGGTGGTATGTATTTTCCTCAGTTCCACAATGTTTGCAAGAGTTATTTTCTATTATGTTTCTTTTGTAGAGAGCACTTGCAGTGGGAAGTCGTTGGTGTAGTAGCAAATAAAGGAAGGTTTTTAATTTGTTATGGCAGTGTGCTTTCCATAACCAGAAGTGGTGTAAAGGCTCCTGTTGTCGGGTACTCCCTGTTATTCTAGTGAAGAGATTGTAAGCTGATTTCATTGTAATGTTCCCATCCTGTGTTTCTTTCCAGAAATGAGTCATTTTGGTTTTAAGAAAAAAGGATGTATGTTTGTAGTATGATGTCACAGATCGTACTTGGTAGGTCATATGCTAGTGCTTCTCAATTCAAGTTATTATTGGTAATGATACCGTTGACTGTTTTTGAAAAATCCTCCTTTTGGAGAGGTCCCTCAATTAATTCCCGTAGTGTGTGTGGCTACCTGTAATCCATCTATCTTCCCAGTTGTACTTTTGACCCGTTTCCAATATTCCAGGCTATGCATTTTGAGAAGAAAAGGTATGTTTTGGCAGCACTTTTCCATATGTAGGAGTCGTTATTTTTGAAAACCATGTGGTTTCTTATTGGTAAATTTTGCTCTAAGAGTTTTTGCCCAAAGGGGACCCAAGGTTTGTGTGTGATCTCCATAGCAGGTTAGAAAGATGTGCAATATTCTTCCAAAGGGGACCCAAGGTTTGTGTGTGATCTCCATAGCAGGTTAGAAAGATGTGCAATATTCTTTCCTGTTGCTTTATATAGTCCCAGACCACCTTCTTTTTTAGGGGAAGCCACTGTATTCCAATTGATGTAATGAAGTTTCCGTTTTATCGTTGTTGACCCCCCATAGAAAGTTGAGCTGGATGCGATCAATATTGTTTCTAATTTTTGCTGGTAAAAATATTATTTGCATGGAGTGTGTAGGTATTGCTGACAGGTTCGATTGTATAAGTGTTACTTTGATAGATAAGCTCAGTAAGTTGGCTTTCCAACCTTTTAGCCTAGTATTCATCCTGTATAAAATAAATTGGTAATCAGAGCTTGGTTGCATGTTAGTGATTGGAAAATCTAGATACTTACCTACATTCGTTTTTATTTTAATGTTTAGTGTTGTAGCCAGCATTGCTTGTTCTGTAGGTGGTACATTGGATGAAAAAATAATTTTTTTATTTTTGAAAATTTATTCTTTGGCCGGATTGGTGGGAAATGAAGTTGAATATATTAATGATAGAGGGTTGCACTAGATTTGTCAGCCTCGACAAATAGAATTAGGTCATCTGCAAAGAGGAGGTGGGATATCTCTGGTCCATTGTGGCTTATTTTAATAGATTTCCAATTCAAGATATCCACTTGGTGGTCAATACATCGTGTTAGTGATTGCATGCAGATGATGAAGAGATAAGAAGATAACGGGTCCCCTTGACGGATGCCTTTTGACGGTACAAAAAAAATGGTAGGCTTGCCATTGACAATGGTTGAGGTTGTAGTGGTGGTTATACAATTCATAATAAGCGTGATTAGATCTTGTGGTAAATTCAGAGCATTCAGTGAGCTTCTGACGAAGGACCATTCAAGTCGGTCAAAAGCCTTTTCGAGGTCAATTTTTAGCATCATTTTTCCCGTCCGACCCCTACAGCTCTTGAAAGAGTGAATTGCTTCTTGGATAATTATTGCATTGTCAGTTGCTCTTTTTCCTGGAATAAAGTTGCATGGATTAGGACTAATAATATTGTTAAGAAAAGGGCGAATACAAGTTATGATAATTTTTGTTATAGTTTTGTAAATAGTGTTACAAAAACTTATGAGTCTATATTGGAAGATATTTCGTGGGTGTTTTACCTTGGGAATTAGAGTTACATAGGTCATATTAATGTCAGGAGGTATAGTTAGTGTATCAAAAGCTTGAGTGCAATTATCGAGACTTGTAGCTTGATTCTTTATTCATTCAGGAGGTATAGTTAGAGTAAGTCTTTTCTGTTATCAATGAAACCGAAAGAAAGAAAAAAAACTAGTGTGTTTCGTATAGATCGAGACTTGTAGCTTGATTCTTTACTCATTCCATACTGGGAAGAATTGCAGGAAATCGTTCGATAACACTTCTTCCTATTTATTTCTCAATGATATCCGACGATCAAGACAATTCTCGTGAAACTCTTTCATTTCATAGAAGTGAATTCTTATTCTTACGAAGCAAATAGCATTTCCTATTGATTTGTCCCCTGGACTGGACCTTTTCTGATTCTGAATTATCCGTCGCTACGCTGTTCCCAAGGACTAGAAAAATCAAAATAGCGAAATTCTTGGGTCATCCCAATGGGTTAAGAAACCACACGTTTCTCTAGATCATCATAGCGTACTTCCACATATCCACTTAGAGGAAGGTCTTTTTGTAATGGATGACCCTCGAACCATAATCTGTTGATATACAGCGTAGATCCGGATGATTGATGGAAGAAACACCAAACATATCCACGCTTCTCGCTCCCACCAGCCTTCCATGGGTACCTGGTAAGGCTTAATTTATACTCCCTCCATTCCAATATATGTGAACCTATTTCCTTTTTGGTCCGTTCCAAAAAGAATGAACTCTTTCTAAATTTGGAAACAATTTAGCTTAAACTTCCAATTCTACCCTTAATGAGAAGCTTTTATAACCACACAAATACTCTGGGCCCTTTTTTCATTTGTTTAGGACCACAAATTCAAAAAGTCTTCATTTTTTCTTAAACTCCGTGCCCAGTCAAACAAGTTCACATAAATTGGAACAGAGGGAGTATTGTTTATGACTGACTATTTTTCTAAGTGGGTGGTAGCCCAGGCATATGAGAAGGTCACGGAGAAGGAGGTCATCGACTTCATATGGGACCATATCATATGCCGGTTTGGAATACCGGCCGAGATCGTGTACGACAACGGGAAGCAATTCATCGGCAGTAAAGTGACCAAGTTTCTCGAAGACCATAAGATTAAAAGGATCATATCAACACCCTATCACCCTAGTGGGAACGGACAAGAAGAATCGACCAACAAAACCATACTCCAAAATCTCAAAAAGATGTTAACCGACGCCAAAGGAAAATGGAAGGAAATCTTTCCCGAAGTGCACGACCTCAAAATCAAGTACCTGGGCCACCCCGTTCTCGCTGGTTTACGGCGCCGAAGCTCTAATACCGGTTAAAGTCAGAGAACCAAGCCTCGGGTTCTGATACGCAACCAAAGAATCGAACGACGAGGCCATGAGTACGAGCCTGGAACTATTAGATGACAGGTGCGAAGCCGCCCTTGTCCAGTTGGCCGCCCAAAAATAGTGAATTGGAGATTTTAAAATCGGAGGACCAACTTTCGACACTTTAATGTCGGGGACTTGGTGTTAAGAAGGTTCACACTAAGCACACATAATTTGAACGAGGGGAAGCTGGGGCCGAACTGGGTAGGGCCGTATCAAATTATCGAGATCACCAGAAAAGGATCGTACAAACTCGGGTCAATGAACGGTGAACGGCTACCGAATAACTGGAACCTAACTCACTTGAAGCAATACTACTGCTAAGGTACGACCCCATTCATTCCTTTTTACTTATTTTTTAACTAACTCTTGCGGGTTACTAACAAGGAACGGTACGATTTTTAGGACTGAAAGCACGCGTTGCACTCTTTTTCCCTTGAACACGTTTTGTCCCAAATGGGTTTTCCGGCAAGGTTTTTACCGAGGAAACAATGGATCATGCTAGCTTCAAGTCGAAGGCCGATCATGAATCGGTGTCTAAGATCACATCAGTAGTATTCGAGGCTTCTCTATGATCAACCTTGGATATTGGGGGGCATTACCCTCGGATAACGACTTTAGCAAGGACAGAGACTTTGTGATTGAACGGCCTCGGCTCGATTGATAGGATTTACTTTAAGCGTCAAATGATCAAATGAACCGTGATCGCATAGACTGTTTGAGCCCTGGCACAAAGCTTGTACACATGTGTAACTATTACGCACAAGAATAAAAATAAGTCTCTACCTTGCAGATAAATATCTTGTCCCTTAATTATTATTTTCATTTCTTAAGGAATTTCCTACATCCGATCCCCTAATGATATCAAGCCCAAGGGCCACCTTAATCCGGGTTCAAACGATCACTCCCACCCGAGGACTGCCGTCCAAGGATAAACTCAGATGACCCGGGCTATCAAATCCCGAAGGCACAAGACCTATTAGGCAACGCCCGATCTTTAAAGGCTATGGCCATCCCCACTTGGGGACTGTTATCTTAAGCAAGCTCGGATAACTCGGGATAACGAGCCCACTAGGCAGCACCCGAACTAATTAGGCTACTGCCATATTAAAATGGCTCGAAGACGTCTGAGACCCGTAACAAAAAACAAGGCCTTCAAAATTTCTTAACTGTTTCTAACGGCCACCCTTGGCAAACGATAATTTAAAAAATTATAAGTATTTCAGGGAAATATTTCCAGTCATACCAAACCCTCACGATGCCCTAAACAAAATAATATTGTAGGCAAGACCCGTTCGAACCTCCGAACATAACCTAACTATTTCATGCTAAGGCATTTCAATCTTTGCAAACATAAATAATAAAGCAAAGGAAGAAATCAAAAATTGCTTAAGGAAAAAGCCTTATATACATATCAAAAGATTTTCACAAAGGCCAAATGGCCTCGATACAAGTTTTCACAAAGGCCAAACGGCCTCAACAAAAAAGCAAGACAATACAAAAAAAAGCGCCTATGTGGCCTAGTCTTCGCCTGGGGCCGCCTCATCACCAGAACATTCGGGGTCTCCTCCACCCTCGGATCCGCTCAGACCCTCGGGTCTTCATCATTCTTGGGATTAGCTAACTTCTTGGCCTCGGCTTCGAGCTCCTTGTCACTCCTAATTTCAGCCAATAAGTCAAAACCCTGAGCATGAATTTCCTCGAGGGCCTCCCTTCGAGATTGCTGCTTCGCATGTTCGATAATATCCTGAGCCGCCTCAACATCAGCCCTATTTTGGGCCACCATCATGTCGGCATCGATTTTAACCACCACGGCCACCGACTTGGCTGTTTCAAGCTCCTTGGCCAGAGTTCCTCGATCGGAGGCGGCCAAACATAGTTGAGACTAAAGCTCCTCAATCGTTTTGGCCTTCACTACGGCCTTTTACTTTGTCGCCTGAAGATGAACCTCAGCCGAAGCCAATTGCGCCAGGGAAGTTTCCTCTCCGAGGCCAAGCGGTCCATTTTACTTTTCCATTCTTCAACCTCGGCCTTTACCATGTCCATTTCTGCCTAAAGTTGGTCGATCTAGTCAAGATTTTGTTGGAACTGCGGGTTTGGATCGTTAGACACCGAGTCTAGCTCATCGTCACTAATCTCAAAGATATTTACCTTTTCCCCCAGGTTGGCATGCTCTTTTCGAGCCGCCTCTAGCTTAGCTCGGAGGCTCTTAGCCTCCCCTTCACGTTGCTCGCTGAGAAGTTTGTAAGCATCTCTCTTCTCAGTGAGCCCTCAAATCTCGGCCTCATACTGGTTCAGCTCTTCCCGATATCGGAGAAAAGACTCGTGATGAAGCACCGAGGCCTACAATCACAAAGAAATTAAAAATGTTATGATCATCTATAGATTAATGTAAGTGAAAATTAGAGGTCATCAAGAGATATCCGAATTTACCCAGTTTAATGCCTTTTGGGCTTCGTTGAACAGGCAGGGCGCTTCAACCTCGTTCATCTTGGCTTGGTCTTCCTCGGTCACCAAGCATCGAAGGTAAGTGGCCACCCCTACGGGGACAGAAAGGACCCGGGAATCCTCCGGAATGGAGATGATGATCTATCGCATCCGGTCAGGATCCACACTCGGAGTTGGGTGTCACACCTCCTTTTTACCTACACCGGTGAGGGTATAAAGGAGTTTTTCCAATTAAAGGACAGTCGGAACGAGATTTATTATTAATATTCAGAGTCGCCACTTGGGAGATTAATGGTGTCCCAAGTCACCGGTTGAATCCCGATCCGAGGAAATTATGACTCTGTTAACAGTCCGCGAACCAGAACTCCGAGTAAGGAATTCTGTTAACCCGGGAGAAGGTGTTAGGCATTCCCGGATTCCGTGGTTCTAGCACGGTCGCTCAACCGTTGTATTTGCTTTTATCTGATTTTAAAACATATTCTAACCTATGTGCCTTTTATTTTAACCGCTTTTATTTTATGTCTTTTAATAAGAATTGCAACGTCGTGAAAATGTATCTCGAACCACGTCACACCAGTGCACCCGTGGCTTTTGACGCATTTCGACTTCGTTGAGATTTAGATTTGGGTCTTATAAATGTGCACCCGCACTCAGGAAGGTAATATTATTAAAATATGCGCCTAAAGCAACTACGCTTTTATTATCTTTAGGGAAAACCGTGAAATTCGCTAAACGGTTCACCCGAATTCTAAGTATTTTCTTTTATAGCATTTATTGAGAGACCCGCGATTTATGTGTTTTATTTAGCGAGGCTCATCTCATTTTTTATCAAAGGCCAACCTAAAAGCAAACTACATTTTTCTGCTTAAGTTGTCTCTAAAAGAAGAACCCTAATTAATTAGTAGATGTGAATGGTCCAAAATTCCATAGTTCAATCTCCAACAATTGGTCCTAGCAACTGAACAAATTAGCAGTCCAGGTTTCATTTTAAAGGCCTGGGTCGCTTAGGCCATTGACACACCCAGAAGCCCAGCGTCACTTTAATTTGAGGTGGGCCGACATTTTTAGGCCAAATACCAAATTGAAGCCCGCAAACTTCAGTTAATCTATCTTGAACAAATTCAAATATGCGTTGAAATCTGGTATAAACAGCAATGACTATTTCGAACAATGTTTGCAGCCTATCTTATCATGTTAACTTGTTCCTTTTAAATGCACACGGCAATGTCAATCAAACGTGAATAGACTAAAACCAAAGAATCAATTGGACTTCATGCTTATAGGATTATATACGCCAGTCTTAAACTTCAATTAATAGACAGTGATTCAGCCTGGATTTATGAGTAATGTGCTTTTAAAATCAACTAACCTACAGATAACAACGATTATCCAACCAGCATTTCCAGGAAACCAATCCTAATTCGCGTCATTTTTACCCTTATGAAGTAGCTACCCGATATTATTATACTAAACGCAAACATACTACTAACAGTTCCAACGAGCACGCGCAAGCCCGTAGCTCACCCATCCAATATATGTCCACTACAGCCCAGTTTCAGTCCAATTATACAATGTCAATACAAATCAAAAGAAGACCTAGACAAATACAAATCATCTATCATCTATTTCATTATGGCAGCTTGGACACATGGATTTCAGGAAGCCAATGTATGATGTATTTCATTTCAGCATTTCAACGTCAAAGCTACACCAATACATGGTTCAGATGCGTACCTGGAAAGTGTAAAATAATAAGAGAAAAGAGGAATGTCAGCAGCAGAAATGAGAGGCAGCAGCAATGCAGAA
>NW_017671914.1:208805-236807 GCF_001879085.1 Nicotiana attenuata | reverse complement strand
ACGTTTTTTCTACGGGTCCGTAATTACGATACGGATCTAATGACTTCAATCAAAAAAGAAATCGGAGCTCATTTGTTCAATATGATATCATTTATGCTTGAAGAAACGGCGTCGAAACATAAGAAAAACGAGCGCAACACAATCCAAACCTATTCAAAACTCACCCGAGGTCCTCGAGACCTCAACCAATAATTCCAACAAGTCATATGTCACTATCCAAACTTAGTTGAACTTCCGGAACACCCAAAACAACACTAAAATACCAAATCAACCTCGGATTCAAGCCTAAGAACTTCTAAACTTCCAACTTTCGCTAATTCAAGCCTAGTTCTACCACGGACCTCCAAATTATATTCCGGACACACTCCTAAGTCTAAAATCACCCAACGAAGCTAATCGAATCATAAAAATCCAAATGCGAATTCATTTACTCATAAGTCAACTTCCGGTTGACTTTTCTAACTTAGCTTTCTAACTAAGAGAGTAAGTGTTCATTTCACTCCAAAACTACTCCGAACCCAAACCTACCAGCTCGTTACAACTCAACACAGCTGAAGAACACATAAATAAGCATAGATGGGGGAAATGTGGCTATAACTCTCAGAACGAACGACCGGGTCGCTACAGAAGCCTTTCCTGAATCAACTTCACCTTGTCCAAGGCATCTTGCACCAAATCTGTACCATTTAACTTAGCCTCACCCGGCTCAAACCACCCGATAGGAGAACGACATCGTCGATCGTACAAAGCCTCAAATGGGGCCATCTCAATGCTGAACTGATAGCTGTTGTTGTACGCAAACTCTGCCAAGGGCAAGAACTGGTCCCACTGCCCCCCAAAGTCAATCACACAGGCTCTAAGCATATCCTCTGGAATCTGAATCGTCCGCTCGGACTGTCCGTCGGTCTGAGGATGGAATGTTGTGCTAAGCTCTACGCGGGTCCCCAACTCACTCTGAACAGCTCTCCAGAAATGGAAGTGAACTGAGGGCCTCTATCTGATATAATGGAAACAGGCACACCATGTAACCGGACTATCTCCCGAATGTAAATCTGAGCATACCTCTCTGCTGTATAAGTGTGTAGTCGCCACTGGAATAAAGTGGGCCGACTTGGTCAATCTATCAACAATGACCCATACTGAATCAAACTTCCGCAAGGTCCACGGCAACCCAACTACGAAATCCATGGTAATGCGCTCCCACTTCCACTCTGGTATAGGCATCTGCTGAAGTAGGCCACCCGGCCTCTGATATTCATACTTGACCTGCTGGCAATTCAAACACCTAGCCACATACTCTACTATGTCTTTCTTCATCCTCCGCCACCAATAATGCTGCCTCAAGTCACGATATATCTTCGTAGCTCCCGGGTGGATGGAATACCGCTAACTGTGTGCCTCCTCTAATATCCTCTCCCTCATACCATCAACATTAGGAACACATAGACGACCCTGGAGCCGCAAAACACCATCCTCGCCAATAGAAGCCTCCTTGGAACCTCCCTGAAGCACCGTCTCTCTAGAACCGCCAGATGTGGATCATCGAACTGCCGGGCCTTTATCTCCCCCAATAATGAAGACTTAGCAACCATGCACACAAGAACCCGGCTGGGCTCCGAAATGTCCAACCTCACTAGTCTGTTAGCCAAGGACTGAATGTCCCAAGCTAGGGGCCTCTCCTCTGCTGGAATGAATGCCAAGCTACCCATACTCTCTGCCTTTCTGCTTAAGGCATCCGCGACCACGTTCGCCTTGCCCAGATGATAAAGAATGGTGATGTCATAATCCTTCAGTAACTCAAGCCACCTGCACCGCCCCAAATTAAGATCCTTCTGCTTGAACAAATGCTGCAAGCTACGATGATCAGTATAAACCTCGCATGACGCCCCATACAGGTAGTGCCTCCATATCTTAAGAGCATGAACAATCGCCGCCAACTCCAGATCGTGCACAGGATAATTTTTCTCATGAATCTTTAGCTGACGGGAAGCATATGCAATAACTCGCCCCTCCTACATCAATACACAACCCAAGCCAACGTGCGAAACGTCACAATATACCGTATACATCCCTGAACCGGAAGGAAACACAAGAACCGATGCTATAGTCAAGGCTGTCTTGAGCTTCTGGAAGCTCACCTCACAATCATCGGACCAATGGAAAGGAGCACCCTTCTGGGTCAATCTAGTCAGAGGTGATGCAATAGATGAAAAGCCCTGCACGAATCGCCTGTAATAATCTGCTAACCCCAGGAAACTCCTGATCTCGGTCACTGAAGTAGGGCGTGGCCAACTCTGAACTGCCTCAATCTTCTTGGGATCCATCTTAATACCCTCTTCTAACACAATATGTCCCAAGAATGCCACTGACTCTAGCCAAAACTCACACTTGGAGAACTTAGCATATAGCTTCTGCTCTCGCAAGGTCTGAAGCACTACTCTCAGATGCTGCTCGTGCTCCCCCAGGCTACGTGAGTATATCAAGATGTCGTCAATGAAGACGATGACGAAGGAATCAATATAAGGCCTGAACACCCTGTTCAAGTCCATGAATGTCGTTGGTGCATTAGTCAAGCTGAAGGACATCACCAGAAACTCATAATGGCCATATCTAGTCCGGAATGCAGTCTTCGGGACATCCGAGTCCCGAATCTTCAACTGATGGTAACCCGACCTCAAGTCGATCTTAGAGAACACCCTAGCACCCTGCAACTGGTCGAACAAATCATCGATACGAGGCAACAGATACTTGTTTTTGATGGTGACTTTGTTCAATTGGCGGTAATCAATGCACATCCGCATAGTCCCATCCTTCTTCTTCACAAATAACACTGGTGCACCCCAAGGCGATACACTGGGTCGAACAAACCCTTTTGCTAACAACTCCCCAAGCTGCTCCTTCAACTCCTTCAACTTTTTCGGGGCCATGCGGTACGGTGGGATAGATTTAGGTTGGGTGCCTGGAGCCAAATCAACACAAAAATCAATATCACGATCAGGTGGCATGCCAGGAAGATCAGAAGGAAACACATCGGCGAATTCTCGAACCACTGGAACTGAATCAATCGTTGGAAACTCTGCGGTGGTGTCCCGAACATAAGCCAAGTACGCCAAACACCCCTTCTCGACCATTTGCCGAGCCTTCAAGAAAGAGATAACCCGGCTAGGTGTATCAATTGTGGAACCCTTCCACTCCAACCCTGGCGACCCTGGCACCGCTAAAGTAATAGTCTTGGCATGGCAATCTAGAACGGCGTGATATGGAGATAACCAATCCATGCCCAGGATGATCTCAAAGTCGATCATGTCAAGTAACAGGAGATCTGCTCTAGTCTAAAAACCACATAATGTAACCACACAGGACCGGTAGATCAGGTCTACAACCACGGAATCGCCCACAAGATTGGACACATGAACAGGAGTGCCCAAAGGTGCAGGAGGAATAACTAGGAAACGAGCAAACAGAGATGATACATATGAATAGGTGGACCCTGGATCAAACAATACCGAAGCATCTCTACCGCAGACGGAAATAATACCTGTGATGACGGCATCTGAGGCCAATGCATCTAGCCTGGCTGGAAGAGCATAGAATCTGGCTAGAGCGCCGGCTGGCTGGCCTCCGCCTGACTGAGCGGTAGCTGGCTGACCTCTCCCTGTCTGGCCTCCACCTCTAGGACGGCCCCTACCGGTCTGCCGTCCACCTTTAAGTGGCAGGCAGCCGATGCTGAAACCATAGGTTGCTGACCCTGTTGTACTGCCTTGCCCCTAAGTCTGGGGCAGGTCCTCTTTATGTGACCCGGATCTCCACACTCGTAGCAGCCCCTCGGCGCCATAGCCTGCTGACCCGAATATCCACCAGAAGAACCCTGAATGGCTGGTGGGCGATAAGAACTCTCTGGCATGGCACTGAAGTAAGCACTGGGGGAACCCTGATGACCAGAATACCCGCCGAAAGAACCCTGACTAGGTAGTGGACGGTAAGAACCCTCCGGCATCGCACTGAAATAAGGTCTCACTGGAGCACCTTGGGGAGGTGGTGGTGCTGAATACGGGGTCCTGATAGACTGACCCCTCCCCGTGTGCCCCTACCCCTGGCTGGGGCGCCTCTGAACTCTCCAGAAAACCGGGTCCTCTTGTCCTGCTGAAATTGCTCTCTACTCCTCTGGTGATAACCCTCAATCCTGTGAGCAATCTCCACTACTAACTGATACTCATTACCCATCTCTACCTCTCGGGCCATGCTAGCTCGAATACCGGGGTGCAACCCTACAACAAACCTCTGCACTCTCTCTGCATCTGTGGGAAGTATCATGAGTGCATGGCGAGACAACTCAGAAAATCGCGCCTCATAGTTGGTCACGGACATCTGACCCTGCTCAAGATGCTCAAATTGATACCGCAGCTCTTCCCTCTTAGAGGGTGGGATATACTTGTCCAAGAATAGCTGTGTGAACTGACCCCAAGTGAGGGGAGGAGAACCTGCTGGCCTGCCGAGAGTATAGGACTGCCACCAACTGCGGGCCCTGCCCTCCAACTGAAAAGTAGTGAAGTCAACTCTATGCGACTCCAATATCCTCATGTTGTGCAGCCTGTCCCTGCACCTATCATTAAAATCCTAAGCATCCTCATGACGCTCACCCCTGAAGATAGGAGGGTGAAGTCTAGTCCATCTGTCCAATAACTTCTGCGGGTCACCATCCGCAGCTGGCCTGGGCTCGGGCACTACTGCAGCGACTCGCTGAGCCCCATCTGTGGGTAGAGCGCCCGGAGTCTGATACACTGCAGCTGCGTGCCCAGGAGCTTGAGCAGTAGGGGTCTATGCTCCCCCTCCTGCCTGTGATGTAGCTGGATCTGCTAGAAATAAACCAACCTAAGTCATAGTGTCCATGAACTGCAGCATACGGCCCATGACCTCCTGGAAGCCCGGTGCTATCATAAAATCCGCCGGGGTAGGCTCGGCTGCGGGCACCTCGCCCTGCTCCTCAATAATAGGGTCTCCCGCAGGATCTGCTAGTAGTGCTACTGGGACAGCTCTGGGATGCCCTCGTCCCCTACCTCGGGCCGGTGCCCTCCCCTGGCCTCTGCCTCGGCCTCTAGTAGCGGGGGAAGTAGCCCCTCCCGGGTCTGGAACATCAGTCGTGCGTGTCCTCACCATCTGTGAGAGAGTAAAGAAGGAAACTTAGTATACCGACCACTGCACGAGAGGAAATGAATAAAGAGTAGTTTTCCTAAAAACCCTATAGCCTCTCAAAGATAAATACAGACGTCTCCGTACCGATCCGCAAGACTCTATTAGGTTTGCCCATGACTTGAGAGACCTACGTGAACCTAGTGCTCTGATACCATATTGTCACGATCCATTTCCACAATAGGTCGTGATGGCGCCCAACACCATTGCCGGGCAAGCCAACACGGAATTTTAAATAAGTTTTTTTTTCTTTTTTTTTTACCTTTTTGCCAATTTGTTTCAGAAATCTCTTAAAATTAAGGTTGAAAACAAGTAATGACCATTAAGGTACCCAAAATAATTATACAATTCCCAAAAGAATAATCTACTAAAGTATGTGCCAAGACCTGGTGTCACAAGTTACGGGCAACTAGTAGAATATACAAAAGTGCAAGCCTATCCTACTATCCGAAATGGAATAGGCAGCAAAAATAAATAAGAGAAACTCCATCAAGCTGCTGAATGGCACAGGAGGGGAGCAGCTCACCGTGGAAGTCTCGGGATAGGCTCAGTGATACGCACCAAACTGATAGCCAGATGTACCTACCTCAGACCCTGTACAATTAAGTACAGAAGCGTAGTATGAGTACATAAACAACATGTACCCAGTAAGTATCCTGTCTAATCTCGAAGAAGTAGAGACGAGAAGTCGACTTGACACTTACTAGGGTCAAAATAATATGAGATATAAATTACATTGTGCATGGATAAAAGTAAACAAATAACATTATGTAGCAAGAACTAACAGGTTCTCTCCTAAGTAATGTCACCACTAGTAACTTCATTTCAGGGCAATTAGTAATCTAAATCATAGAAATTCTGTATAAAGCAGGCGCAAATAGTGCTGAGGTCGTACGGCCCGATCCAACATAAAGTAAATTGTGCACTGCCGAGGGTCGAGCGGCACGAACCATAGATGCATCTATTACCCCGCTCGCGAATCAACCATGCAACGCGGTCACATGTAATTAAACATATCAACAGAGAGACAATGACATATAACTGGAGAGAAATTACTCAATGCATTATCATCTTCCCTTTTAAACACCAAGAATGGTCATGTTCCTCTTAATTAATCTCATTTATCATAATCACCACGGTTAAACAATCTAAATCAAACATAGAGTTGCAACGACACCACATAAAGCATGTTTTTGGGTCCTAAACTACTCGGACTTAGCATAATAGTAGTTATGCACGGACTCTCGTCACCTAGTGCGTACGTAGCCCCCGCATTTAATAACAAATTATTAGATTACATCACCTATGGGGACAATTCCCTCTTACAAGGTTAGATAGACTCACCTCGCTCCAATGTGCACTTCCAATACCAAGAATGAGCCCGAACCCTCAAATTGGAGCCGAACGATTCAAAACTAGGTAAACGAGATAGGAACTAGTCAATATAAGCTTACAAGATCATATTCTAACTATTTAAGCAATTTCTCACCCTTAAACAGAAATTTCCTAAAATCCGACCCCAGGCCCACGTGCCCGGATTTCGAAATTTTTCAAGGGAAGTTGTTCTTCATAACCTAAGGATCAATAATATATGATTTCTAATTCATTTCATATCAAATTTCGTGGTCAAATTCAACTCTTGTCAAAACCCTAGGTTTTTGCTCTAATCCCATGATTTTACCTTAATACTAGTGTTTAATCTACCTAAGACATAAGTATTAAACTAGAAATAGGTAGAACAAACTTACCTCAAGATGCTAGGTGAAGGTCTTCTTCCAAGAGCTCTAAAATCGCCCAATGGAGGAGTGAAATATGGCAAAAATGGACTTAAACTACTCGGATCAACACCAAATTTTGCGGGCAAGTCCTAAATGTTATATTGGCCCTGTACGGGGCTTCGGAACCAACATACGAGCCCGATACCAACGTGATCAATCATTAATTAGTTTCTTTAAATCCATAGAATTTCAATTTAACAATTTCTAATAAAAATTCATTACTCGGGCTAGGGACCTCGGAATTCGATTCTGGGCATACGCCCAGGTCCCATATTTTCTTGCGGACCCTCCGGAACCGTCAAAACACGAATCCGGGCCTGTTTGCTCAAAATGTTGACCAAAGTCAAACTTAGCCTTTTAAGAAAATCCTAAGGAGTCAACTGTGCATATTTCAATCAAAACTCTTCCAAATCCCGAACCAACCATCCCTGCAAATCATAAAATTAGTTAAAGCAAGCGCGGAGAGTTTATTTGGGGGACGGGGTTCTAAAAAGGCAAACGACCGGTCGGGTCGTTACAGCAATCTCTTATTTTAAGAACATCGAACAATAACTAACTTATATTGTCATAAGATTTTTTTTTTGTGCAAAAATATGATTAAAAAACTATTAAAAATTAACATACCAAAGCTTGAAAGAACATTCTTGACGCTTATATTTACTTTTCTCCAACAAATAAAATATCGAAAAAATAACACTATATAGTCGCTCTCAAAATAATAGCCAAAAAAAATATTTTATATATATATATATATATATATATATATAAAAGTGATAATATCCCTAAAATATCATTAAGATAGCACATCTGCAATCAAATTTGGAGATACTTTGTAACAACCGTATACGTGTTTTCATTCTCCTAATTCTGTTGGGAACTGAGTAACAGGTAATTATGAATTTTTTCACAAAATAAGACTTTCGTTCTCGTAGTTCTGTTGGTTTCAAACTTTTACACGGAGAATTCCTATTATAATAGGTATATTATGATAGTTTGAACTCTTCAGTGTAATGACAATCATGACCTTTCTACTCATAAAAGTAAATTAATATTTTAAGAATATTTTCGTAAACTAACATTATTATTCGTGTTTTTTCTATTATACTATACTGTAAATGGGAATAAACAGGCAGCTCGTGGTCAACGTGTCAGCGTGGCCATCCCGAGGTTGATTTAGTCATTAGCCTTGTACTTCTGCTTTAACTATTTGTCCTCCGCATTCTGTGTTAAATGGACGAAGATGTCAGGTTCGGCCTACTTTGTACAAATAGCTTTTACATAGATTTGTTTTGGCCTCACTTTTATCTCCTTGTTACTTACCTTTCTTCCTTAGTTTTCAGTAAATCCTACGTACTCTGAACGCTCTTTAGTAAATTGCTCTTCATCAATTTTGAAATTGTCATTATCATGGTGTGACCCATTTGAAATTTCACATACAACAAACACTCGGTTGTTATCTTTCTAATAAAATTTCACATGGCCTTCTCAATAACAAAATTAGTTTAAAGTAATTAACTTCTCCTATCTGACTACCTTTATATAGCTTATTAAAAATCATTTACATAATATAAAGCAAAGGCAATGAAAACTTATAAAGAACAAAATAAAAAAAAAATGAAAATAAAGGTATATGGAGGAAAATTACTCGAACATTAACTTTTACAATGATATTCATGGGTCCTCATTAAACTCACACCATGAGCCTTGCACGTTGATTTCTAAATCAGAAATCATACTTTAATTTTTGGCTTTTCGATTTAAATTACATGCAATAATATTGTAATAAATCGTTTACATCATGAGTGTAATTTAATCTGTTTTAACTGTTTATCTGGAGTATTTTTTACTATTAAATAGAGTTATATGTAATTTTCTTTTAAGTTATGTGATTACATAAATATTTATTACATTATTACCACATAGAATTTAAACTCTTACATTTTCAATGTTATCCTAAAACTTATATGTAAACCTCTTATTAATTAATTATATAGACAACCAATTTAACGAATAATTTTTCGCTAAAGAGAAGAAGTCGAAAAGCTTTAAAAAATCTTATATGTAAGTCCTATTTTGAAGATATTGAAGTTTGATAGAAGAACAGATTCCTAATGCACTAATATGAATTTCGTATTAGCCTACAGATTTTTCAATGTTCCAGTACACATGGATTAGTACAATTACAATCTGTTTTATTTATTATAACTATAATATTGTCCAGTAAGGTAACTATTTTTACAGCTTGTTTGGATGGTTGTTACGCATCGTTTCATAATGTATTGTATCGTACGGTATTGTATTGTACTGTATCGTTTGAGAAACACAATGTTTGGATAGATTGTGTCATTTGCCATCGTTTCATGATATCATGCACCAGCAATATGAAGAATAAACTTGCAATATTATAAAGAAAAATTATGATACAGGGTAAAATTACTTTATAAAAAGCCAGGGTAAATGATAAAATAAAGTAATTTAATAATAATAAAGGGTGAGATTGAGAGAAAAAGACAAGGTAACGACGCGCGCGACCACACCAAATCGGTCGTTACACAAAGTGGCACATTTCGTCGTTATGTAAGGACAGATTTAACGATACGGTACAACAAAATTTAAGTAACAATCAAAATAAATATTGTATTTAAAATAACAATACGATATGGGTAACAACCATCCAAACAAGCTGTAATGTCATGGTAGCCACTTTTACTTTGTCGGGTATGAACTTTTTATTAAGACAAATAAGCCTCTTTGTTAGTAATTCTTTTGCATTTTGTCTGTAGGCACAAAAAACTTTGAAGTGTCAATTCTTTAATATTTATCAAATAACGATGAAGTTCAATCCTACCGCATCAAGCAAAGATCACTAGATTTCTAATGGATGGACTTGCTACAACCTACAAATCCTTGTGCATCATCAGGAGTTTTGCATACGATGTGTTATAATTTCAAAATAAATAATTCATATATTTTCATACAAATAAATAGTTCATATATTCCAATAGACCATCATGAAGTTTTTGAGAAATTTCAGGAAAAAAAATTTTCTTCAAAATAGGTCCAAATAACTTCAAATTTTATATCCGATATACTAACACCAATAGACTAAAATAGACTCACTTTGCTCTTCAACAATCAATCCAATAGAACACAAAAGTGTTGCTTTTTTAGTTTTAACCAAATCAATTCAAATCAATCACAAATAAGAAAGAGAAGAAAGAGGACCAAGGAGGAAAGCAAGTTCTAACATATGCCATAAGGACAGGTGCGGCCTTTCATAAAAGAAGTAAAGCAGTTGCTTTAGGCCCCAGGGGCCCATTTTTTGTTATACTTAGTAGGCAATGTATAAATATGAAGGATTTATACTTAGTAGGCAATGAAAAATTTTGATTTCTTTCTTTAACAAGTATAGATATGAAGGATTTGCAACTGTTATTAATTCTGTGAAGAAAATTGCACTTGAATTGAATGTCGAACCCGAATTTCGTAAGAAATGTATGATATATAAAATAATTTGATGAGAATGTTGATAGTAAAATCTCAAATCTTTCAAAGAGTCCTTTGGAGTTGATTACATTATACATAGTAGACAAGACTATTTTTTTCACTTCAAAATAGATTTGAACAATTCGAAGCATATGAAAATATTTTTGATTTTCTATTTAGCAGTAAAAATTAAGATCACTAGATGATGAAAATTTGAAAAAATATTGCCGCAATCTTAAATGTTCCTTAAAGCATACTAATCAATTCGATATTGATGGTTTAGATTTATTTTTGGAATTAAAAATATTAAGAAAATAGTATAATTAGAAGATAACAGTTTAATTGATACACTCGGTCAAATAAAAAAATTAATTATTTTTCCAATGCCTATATTACTTATGGAACAATATTAATAACTCTTGTTTCCGTCGTTTCAGCGGAAAGAAATTTTCAAAATTAAAATTGATAAAATCTCACCTAAGATCAACAATGTCTCGATAAAGATTAAAATGAACTAGCTATATTGTCAATTAAGAAAGACTTATTAGGAGTTATTGATTATAAGAAAATTATTAATAACGTTATATCTAAGAAACGCTAGAAAAATAGACTTCAAATAAATAAATTATTAAAAAAAAAAAATTAAGGCCCTTCATAAAGTTTGGCTTTAGGCCACAAAACTCGTCCGCCCACCCCTACATAAGGAGGACATCCAAATGAAATGTCTTATATTATTTCATAAAACATCTGAATCTTAGGTGCATCTCTTTAAATATTAAAAAAGTTTAATATTAGACGACCACCAAATTGAGATCGCACAAGTCATGAATAATCGCTTAATGAATCTACAATATAAAAAATGACAAGCAGAACAAAAGAAACAATCAGAAAAAAGAAAGAGAAGAAGCTCACATTGAACAATCAACCTATTGTTCACTCTAATATCTCATGGGCGACAAATTAAATGACACAAGTAATGTTCTCTTTGTTATAAATATATATATATTATATTATGGATGTTCATTTAGTACTCCGTTGTAAATAAGCTTCCTGAAGAAGGTTATTCATATGGGACTCCGCCGTAAATATGTTTATCTATTTATTACTCTATTGGAAATAAGCCTCCTAAAGAAGCTTATCATTTCGGTACTATGTTATGGATAAATATTACTTCCGGTAGAAGATTATCTATATCTGGTACGGTAGCAGCTTACACAGCAGCTTGCAGTAGATGCTTACAAGCAACTTACAAGCAGCTTACACAACAGCTTGCAGTAGCAGCTTACACAGCAGCTTGTAGTAGCAGCTTACACAGCAGCTTCCTTTCTTCTATAAATAGAGGAGATTTCAGTTCATTATGTACATGAATTTGAAGTTGAATAATAAATCTCTCCCCTCTCTCTACTTGTCTTCGGTTTCTTCACTTTACAGTCTTTATTTTATAACACGTTATCAGCACGAGACTCTGCCATTTTGAGCACTTACTTCGAATTTAATTCTATTTCAGTGTTCATCTCTGATGTAAGGCGACGCTCTTACGTCCGTGGCTAGATCTTGTTCATTCCGAGCATCATAAGGCTGAATATATCCTTGAGGTGGTGAGTTTTTCTTCTTGGCAGTAGTGATGTAGATATCACTTAGATCTGGAGTGGGCAAATTTTCGTAATTTAATTTGAGCCTTTTGCTTATATATTAATATCTTTATCATCGCCTACTTGGTTATGTGTTACGTATACAATACCTATTTTGGTATTTGTTTTCATCCTTATTATCTTAATAAAGGATTACAAAGTGGATAACATTGTTAGATCCACTTAAACTCTAGCAGAGTTTACAAGAAATATACAACCACCAGAAGTGGTTATGTTTCATATATCTCATTGTAACAAAATTTTGGTAACCACCAGAAGTGGTATATGCCTATGACCACCAGAAGTGATAATTCAGGCATTCTATGGTTACAATTGAAGATAAGCTAGAGAAAATTTCTCTATATTACTTGCATGCCTCGATTTGCTCCTGAAGTAGCATTATCTTAAAAGAGGTTGAAGCATCACACGATTTGGTGTGATTAATGCATGTTCAGATAATTATGTTCCGTTCCCTGAAGGATGAGAACTTTTGATAAATATTAATCCATTCCTGAAGTGAATGTGACAATATTAATAAAGCTCGTAAATATGAACGCGCTTTTGATGTGAATATATTACAATTCACCTCCAGAAGAGGTAATATGATTGACGGAATATATACTCAATATTTCCTATTTTAAATTTTCTCCTGAAGAAGTAACACAATTGAAATTTTCTCCTGAAGCAAGAAAATATTATGAAAATGTGTCTTTCTGTGATTAAACAAAATAATAAGCTATTCAAAGTTATTTTTGAAGCACATTTTCATTCCCTGGAGTGAATGAAGAAATACCACAACTCACCTCCTTAAGAGGTAGAATAACAAAGGATATAAATCTTGTTTTTGTGGCATAAAGATCATTGTCGCACGTACCCGTTGTACGTAAAATATCTTGGACAATTTTATTAAATATCATTCCAAGGCAAAAGTATTCTTGTAGAATGCTTTCTACTACAACCACATAAATATGTTATGGTTAGTTATCGAGTTCCCCAAAATAACAACTCGTGTATCTTTCCCTGAAGGATGTAATGACTATGTGGCTACCGCTTTGATATAAAATATTCAGATTTTAATGGCGTTTCTCCCTGAAGGAGATATTTGTCACAAAGTTGGTGGTAAAAATACTAAAATTCTTAATTTATTACATTTATAAATTTAGAATTGTCTTTATATTGTCAATTTGATTATGATTTTCTCTCATGACACCAGAAGTGTCTGAGCACTATTTGGTTGTACAAAATTATCAAAAGCTCCTGAAGAGCTAACTGTTTGTCTAGAAGACACATGATACCAGTAGTGTCCGATAGATATAAGATTGTGGATAATAAATGAAGGCTCTCGAAGAGCTTATATACAAATATGTCGTTCATATTATATGATTATGATCAAAACATATGTTGTAGTAAACCTGAAGTTCACAAATACAAATGACCATCATATTGAGACTACAAATGATTGAAAGATGAAAAATCTTCATGTTTCCACAATCATAGGGGGTAAATATGTATGTGAGAAGTTACCCGCCTGATTCTTCAATTTGTACTACATCACGTATCACAGTAAACCAGAAGTTTACTAATGCAAAAGCAGCTACAGTAAATAAGAAATTTACTTATACAAAAGTAGCCACAGTAAATCAGAAGTTATTGAAAGCGTATTTCGGAAGATTTTAGAAACTTAGGCTTGAATCCGTTGTGTTTTGAGTAATTTGATGTTGTTGGAGGTGTTTTGATGATTGGAACAAGTTTGGATAAGGTATTAGGATGTGTTGGTGCTTTTGGTTGACGTCCCGGAGGCCTCGGGTGAGTTTCGGGTAGTCATTCGGATCATTTGAAGTTGGAAAATTGCAAAAAATTGCAGGTTCAGCTGTGTAGGACTTTTGCCCTTCGCGATCGCGTAGGGAGCCTCGCGATCGCGTAGTAGGATTTGAGGAGACTTCCTGAGTGTTCTTCTCGTTCGCGAAGTGTGTCCCACGATCGCATAGAGTGAGAGGTTTGTGTATCGCGTTCGCGTGCGTGTGGTCGCGATCGTGTAGAGTCTTTTGGTCAACTGGTCCGAGGTCATTATTGTTCTTCGCGTTCGCAGGGGAAGGTACGCGTTCGCGAAAGGTAAGGATGAGGAACCATCGCGATCGCGATGGGTGGTACGCGATCGCATAGAGTCATTTTGAGGAGCTGAAGATTTGTTCTTCGCGATCGCGAGGGTGGTGCCGCGATCGCGATGAAGGAAAAAACAGACCTGGGCAGAATGTTTTAAGTCATTTCATCCGTGATTTTGGGTCTATTTTCACCCATAGTTGATCATTTTGAGAGCTTCATGGTGGAGATTAAAGAGGGATTCAAGGGGAATCGATTGGAGGTAAAATTTTTGAACTTAAAACTCGTTTCTATTGTGAAATCTAACTAGAAAATCATGGAACTTAAGCTAAAAAAATGGAAGAACTAGGGCTTGGGATTTTGGAATTTTGATTTGGGGATTTGGACGACCAATTGGGGTCGGATTTGAGAACTTTTGGTATGTATGAACTCGGGGGGAGATAAGGAACCCGTTGATGTAAAAATTTCTGAGTTTCGAGAAGTGGGCCCGGGTCTCGGGTTTTGCTAATTTCGGGATTTTTGGTATTTTTTTATTGTTTTCGCTTGGGCTTTGTTCCCTTAGCATATTGTGACGTATTTGTTCTGATTTTGGATAGATTCGACGCGCGTGGAGGCCGATTCGAGGGGCAAAGGCGTCGCGATCTAGAGATGTAGCCGGTTCGAGGTGAGTAATTATTGTAAATGATGTTCTGAGGGTTTGAAACCCCGGATTGCACATCGTAGTGCTATATTGAGGTGATGCACACGCTAAATGGCGAGCGTGGGGTCGTGCGCTATTGGGGATTGTGACTTGGTCTGTCCCGATTGATGATTTTACTGTGTAGTTGATTGAAATCTATTTGCTATCATCATTATTTGGGTTATATGCCATATTTGGGCTCCGTGCCAATTATTTGAACCCTTCGGGGATTGTTGTTGATGTTTCCTCACTGTTTTGGCTTTATACTTGAACTTAGTCATGTTATTTCCCACTATTTTCAAAACTCAGCCATGTTTACTTTGTTTTAATACTCAAATGATATTTAAATGATGTGTTGGGCTAAGAAATACTGTTTTACTGTTGCCCGAGAGGCTTATGTGATTTTTTGACTGAGTAAGGCCGAGGCCTGTGATGTGAGGATATCTTTGGGATCGGGCTGCACGCCGCAACGGTGATACATATATTTTGGGATCGGGATGCACGCCGCAGCGGTGATACATATCTTCGGGGATCGTGCTGCACGCCGCAGCGGTTGATTTCTTATCACTCAGTCTTTACAGCATGTTGATGCTCTTTTCGTGATTTCTTATCACTCAGTCTTTATTTATGATTATTACTCCATCGAGTTGGCAGTACTCATTTTACTCCCTGCACGTTATGTGCAGATTCAGGTATTTTCTGAGCTTGGTGGCAGTTGTCAGTGGAGTTAGCAAGGTAGCTGTCGGCGTTCGCAGCACTGCTTTCTCTCTCGTCATTCTATTAGACTGTACTGAGTACATTTCAGATTTGTCAGTTGTATTTAGACTTGGTAGATGCTCATGACTAGTGACACCCCGGTATCGGGCTGTGGTTGGGTTGTACTTCCGCCTTGTTATGATATTGCATTGTTGTTTAGCATTATTAAAGCATGTTTTAGCCTATTGTATTGTTGTTTAGCTGTTTAACTTCGAATTGGGTATGTGTCGGCTGGCCTTGTCTTCATGAGAGGCACTATCATGACCGGGTCCGGGTTTAGGGTCGTGACAAGTTGGTATCAGAGCCTAGGTTACATAGGTCTCACGGGTCATGAGCAGGTTTAGTAGAGTCTCACGGATCGGGACGGAGACGTCTGTATTTATCCTCGAGAGGCTGCAGAACCTTTAGGAAATGCTTCATATTCTTGAAATTCTTATCGTGCGTCCTTTATTCAGCTTGAAAAGTAACTCTTGAAATTCCTTCCACGCGTTCGTATGCGCACATGAGCGCTCAGTATCAGATGTGCATCGATGGATTGTGATTCCCCGATCAAGGGGCGAGTTGTGATCTCTGTGAGTTGATGTTGGGCCAGTCTGGAGGACTCGAGGATGGATTTTTGCCTATAGCTTGGGCACCGAAGTGCTAATTGTGTGAGCAAGTGTTTTTGAACTTATATACTCAGTAGTGCCCCTATTAGTAGAAGTGATGGTTTGATGGCTATGCGATGAGTATGTGTGACCGCGAGATATGATCATATGATTTGGAAGCGACGAGATGGGTGAGTGAAGAATCTTTTCATGTTTCCTGGTTGGGAGTGAAGTAAATTTCATGTTGCGGTATGAGTTCAGACTCAGGAAGATTAAATGGCTGCGTAATGTTCATGACGGTGGAAGGCATGCATAAATGTTAGTTTGAGGCAAAGCAGGTGGGTTATTTCCTGCGAAATGTTCTGGAGTTGTGTGATCCTTATGTTGATGGTTAGAAGATCTCAATTACAAGTGAAAGATGTGTGTTGCAATGTGAATTTGATCTGCTTAAGAGAGTGGGTTTAATTGTTTCGTGAGCAAAGCGAGAGTTGCAGAAGATATGAAGTACCAGATGGTCTGTGTCCCATGATCTTATGAAGGATTGAGTTAATTTCACTGTGGTATTATGGCAGAAATTAAGTATATGCGTTATGTGTCATTGTGTGTGTTTTGATCTATGGATTTGAGCCAAGTGGGGGAGCTTGCCATTGATTAGCTGATTGCACGGTTATGTGCTATGTTGGTTCCAGTTTGAGGCGTCAGTTATGGTTTTTGGAGATTGAGCCCGAGGATGGCTCGAGCAAAGGAAGAATTTTCGACTAGGATAAGGTTATATCATGCTTCATAGGTGTTTGAAAATCACGGAATGTCTTGAGTTGTTATTGATAAAGAATGCTCAGTGCATAGGAAAGGGGAGTGACTTGGTAGCATCAAGGTAAGGTTATATGATGCAGTGTCAGAAGTGCTAATGAGGCTTAGGTTGTTCGGTTCTTTTGATCGGGCTAATTGCAGTTTGGGTAGAGTGGATGACTATAGAGAATGGTTCTAATGCGTTTTGGGTTTTACATATAACAAGTGGAAATTTGCAAGTTGTACTTGTGGCTAGGAACTGAGTTTTCAGTGGAAGATGGCAAGACTTGTGGTATTTTCTATATTAATTATGGGATTCTATATATCAGTATCGGGAAGGTGAAGGTAATGCCTTTAGATTCGCAGTAAGTCCTTTCATGGTAGATATCGTGAATGTGATGCTCTTAGGCTTTAGTGGCCTGCGTAGGCTAATTAAGTTAGGAGGATTCAGTCCTGACAGACTTGGTTTTTTGTGCAAGGGGAGTCGAGAGTTCTTGTTGATTTCTACCACGGTTAGAGATGTATACTTTCTGCTGGTGTGAGGAGCTTGAGATGTATAGTGATTTTCTTCTAGAATGGGATCATTGGAAAGTTCTTGACTAGTTGAGTACGTAGATGTTTGTGGCTCGGAAGGGAGATGAAGCTCTCATGTTATCCTAAGATGGTATGGTATATGCGGTATGTTATGGAGGATTGAGATTTGCGTGTGTAAGGTTACGGTTCAGTTCTGAACGGAAGGTCTTAAAAATTCTTGGGCAGCACGGGCAGTTTCAGATAATTAGGGAAATGAGCTTCAGATGATTAGAGGAATGATCTTCAGATGATTAAGGAAATGGTATTGCTAATTGGGGTGATTTAACGAGGGTATATGTTTCAGAAAAAGGCAATGTGATTGAGTTGATGGTACTTCGGTAGTATTGTGGCACTTTCTTGTTGGATTGACTGATGATATGCGAGTTACCAGGTGGAACAGAAGAACTATAGGTGTACCTCTCGTGGGATGATTGAGTATTTGTGTTGTATATTCGAGCGGCGAAATTGGGGTCAGATATGGTAATTCATGTGCTATATGGAGTTGGAGTCTAGGAGTTCTCATATACAGGTTAGCTCGTGGTTGTGGACGGCAAAGATGTGGGTAGATAGTCATACGATAGCATGTGCCATGATTTAGTTATTGTGAACCTTCGGAGGGTTATTTATCTGTTGTGGGTGGCTAGGGTTGATGTGTGGTTCATTAGTAGACCTATATGGATGTGTGTTCTGCATCGAGACGGTTTTGTTGACTTGAGTTGCTATTGGTGAGGGATGTGTTGATTCGATTGTTATTGATCTTTTTAGTAACCTGGGGAGATCTATGAGTTACCTTACTGTGTTATGATTTGTGGGTTATAGGCACATATGGTGCGGTTCTATTGGGGTTCCATAGTGGGAGTCGAGCGGGTGGAGTACTTAGGTGTTGTTCGGTTGATGGCATATCCGTTATGCCCTTTTAGGTTGTGTGGTGTATGTTATTTGCTTCACCGTGGGGATGATGATTTGTTTTGGTTCTAGATATTGATTGAGCGTGGTCGCCAATTTCGAGCAGAGTGACTTGAGGTGTTCATGTGGAGCAGTATTTGGATAGGATCGCGCATTGCAGCGAAGTTATGTGGAGATATGACCTTGCAGGTTTGATTCGTGTGTTCTGTTTCTACGATGTGAGACGGGTCTCAGCCTTGTGTTATGGTGGTACTGGTGAGCTTGCGGTACAGCTCTTTCATTTGAGTCATTTTTTCATGATTTGAGTATGTTCAGATTGTTGTTTATTGGAGCGCGTATTGCACAAGTTGTGGCTTTAGTCTGTATTAAGGTGTCATGTCACCAGAGTAGTTGTGTTGGAACTAAGTAAGATCGTTGGGATCTTTAATGAATACAATGAATTTGATTTCAGCATGTTGGAAGGATAATATCGAGGTTCGGTTCGGAAATTTGCTATGGCCTTTGCCAAAGGAGAATTGGTTTCATGAATAGTTGATCTGAGAGATGGTTATGGTTTACTACGTGTTTCATTTATCATTGGCAGTATATGAAAGTGCTAGAATAAGACTTTAGTTGATAAGAGGTTTTCTACCGGTATTCGGGTGTTGTGTGCAGCTGCTGTGAATGGAAGTTATCGCTACATGTGTTTGAGTTATGTGGTATATCATATAATTGCACTTGAGGTTGCAGGCATGGGCTATTACAGCTGGTTCGGGCCTATTCAGAGTATAGGTGTGAGGTTTTAATCGTATTGATGGTTTCAGAAGTAAAAATGTGGTTCTATGGTTTGTGGGCTAGATTGGACTGTGTAATTTTAGTACAATGTGTTATCGGACCTATATGAGATAGGGTGACGTGGGATCACCCCCGGGTATATGCATGGTAAGGTTATTCAGCGATTGGTTGGCTCTTGGAACAACTCTGGGCACGTTCGAGGATGAACGTTTGTTTAAGTTGGGGAGGATGTGACGACCCGGCCAGTCGTCTCATGAGTTACCGCTCCGTTTCCCCCATTTCTACTTTTTTATGCTTCGTTATCCGTGTTTTGTGGTATCGGGTTGGTCGGATCGAGTCCGAAATGATTTTGGTAAGGTTTGAGACATTTAGTCTCTTTTAAGAAGGTTTAAGTTAAAAAGTCAACCGGATGTTGACTTATGTGTTAGAGGGCTCGGATGTGAGTTCCGATGGTTCGCTTAGTTTCGGGAGGTGATTTGTGACTTAGGAGCGTGATCGGAATGGGTTTTGGAGGTCCGGAGAAGAATTAGGCTTGAATTGGCGAAGTTGATATTTTGGCGATTTCCGCTTGGTAGGTGAGATTTTGATCCGAGGGTCGGAATGAAATTTTGAGAGTTGCAGTAGCTTCGTTATGTCATTTGGGATGTGTGTGCAAAATTTTAGGTCATTCGGACGTGTTTTGGTTGGGTATTTGATTGAAAGCGTATTTCGGAAGATTTTAGAAACTTAGGCTTGAATCCGTTGTGTTTTGAGTAATTTGATGTTGTTTGAGGTGTTTTGATTTGGAACAAGTTTGGATAAGGTTTTAGGATGTGTTGGTGCTTTTGGTTGAGGTCCCGGAGGCCTCGGGTGAGTTTCGGGTAGTCATTCGGATCATTTGAAGTTGGAAAATTGCAAAAAATTGCAGGTTCAGCTGTGCAGGACTTTTGCCCTTCGCGATCGCGTAGGGAGCCTCGCGATCGCGTAGTAGGATTTGAGGAGGCTGCCTGAGTATTCTTCGCGTTCGAGAAGTGTGTCCCGTGATCGCGTAGAGTGAGAGGTTTGTGTATCGCGTTCGCATGCGTATGGTCGCGATCGCGTAGAGTATTTTGGTCAACTGGTCCGAGGTCATTATTGTTCTTCGCGTTCGCAGGGGAAGGTACGCGTTCGCGAAAGGTAAGGATGAGGAACCATCGCGATCGTGATGGGTGTTACGCGATCGCATAGAGTCATTTTGAGGAGCTGAAGATTTGTTCTTCGCGATCGCGAGGGTGGTGCCGCAATCGCGATGAAGGAAGAAACATACCTGAGCAGAATGTTTTAAGTCATTTCATCCGCGATTTTGGGTCTATTTTCACCCATAGTTGATCATTTTGAGAGCTTCTTGGTGGAGATTAAAGAGGGATTCAAGGGGAATCGATTGGAGGTAAGATTTTTGAACTTAAAACTCGTTTCTATTGTGAAATCTACCTAGAAAATCATGGAACTTAAGCTTAAAAAAAACTGGAAGAACTAGGGGCTTTGGGTAGTTTTTGGTAAGTTTTTGAGTTTTGGGGGATTTTGGGAGGACCAAGTTGGGGTCGGATTTGAGAACGTTTGGTATGTATGAACACGGGGGGGGGGGGGGATAAGGAACCCGTTGATATAAAAATTTTTAAGTTTTGAGAAGTGGGCCCGGGGCTCGAGTTTTGCTAATTTTGGAATTTTTTGTATTTTCCGATTGTTTTCGCTTGGGCTTTGTTCCCTTAGCATATTGTGACGTATTCGTTCTGGTTTTGGATAGATTCAACGCGCGTGGAGGCCGATTCGAGGGGCAAAGGCATCCCGAGCTAGAGATGTAGCCGGTTCGAGGTGAGTAATTATTGTAAATGATGTTCTGAGGGTTTGAAACCCCGGATTGCACATCGTAGTGCTATATTGAGGTGAGGCACACGCTTAATGGCGAGCGTGGGGTCGTGCGCTATTGGGGATTGTGACTTGGTCCGTCCCGATTGATGATTTTACCGTGTAGTTGATTGAAATCTATTTGCTATCATCATTATTTGGGCTGTATGCCATATTTGGGCTACGTGCCAATTATTTGAGCCCTTCGGGGGTTGTTGTTGATGTTTCCTCACTGTTTTGGCTTTATACTTGAACTCAGTCATGTTATTTCCCACCGTTTTCAAAACTCAGCCATGTTTACTCTGATTTAATACTCAAATGATATTTAATGATGTTTTGGGCTGAGAAATACTGTTTTACTGTTGCCCGAGAGGCTTATGTGATTTTTGACTAAGTAAGGCTGAGGGCCTGTGTTTTGAGGATATCTTTGGGATCGGGCTGCACACCTCAGCGGTGATACATATATTTTGGGATCGGGCTGCACGCCGCAGCGGTGATACATTTCTTTGGGATCGGGCTGCACGCCGCAGCGGTGATCCACTGATTTGATTATGAGGCTGGGGGCCTGAGATTGTACGCCCAAGGTGGCTTGATATTGATATGAGGCCGAGAGCTTGTTTATGATGCCACGAGATGGCTTGTTATTGCGCTTGGGCCGTAAGGGGCCCCCTCCCGGAGTCTGTACACCCCCAGTAAGCGCGGGTACCCAGTGTGATGTGAGATATAGCCCGAGGGGATGGTATTGTTCGATGTGATTGCCCGAGGGGCTGATACTGTTCTATGTGATTGCCCGAGGGGCTGGTACTGTTCTGAGATATTGCCCCAGGGGCGGATTTGTTGATATGGTGCCCGAGGGGCGAACCTTATGTGCTTATCTTTCTTATTTGCCTGTCATTTACTTGATTAATTGTGCATTTGTGCTCGAGGTGCGGATTTCTGTGCTTACTTGCACTAGTTGTTCTGCATTCATTTGCGCAACTGTTGAAAAAGTCATTTTCAAAAGAGTTTAAACTGAGCTAAGATGTTTTAAAGGATTTTACAGCTTCATTGCTTTCTTACTGGATTTTGAAATTGCTTCTATACAGCATGTTGATGCTCTTTTCGTGATTTCTTATCACTCAGTCTTTATTTATGATTATTACTCCACCGAGTTGGCAGTACTCATTTTACTCCCTGCACCTTGTGTGCAGATTCAGGTATTTTCTGAGCTTGGTGGCAGTTGTCAGTGGAGTTAGCAAGGTAGCTGCCGGCGTTCACAGCACTGCTTTCTCTCTCGTCATTCTATTAGACTGTACTGAGTACATTTCAGGTTTGTCAGTTGTATTTAGACTTGGTAGATGCTCATGACTAGTGACACCCCGGTATCGGGCTGTGGTTGGGTTGTACTTCCGCCTTGTTATGAATTGCATTGCTGTTTAGCATTATTAAAGCATGTTTTAGCCTATTGTATTGCTGTTTAGCTGTTTAACTTCGAATTGGGTATGTGTCGGTTGGCCTTGTCTTCACGAGAGGCGCCATCACGACCGGGTCCGGGTTTAGGGTCGTGACAGTTTCATGTGTTGGTCTAAGATTTTCTAAATTTCATATAGCATCACTTGTATGCATTAGACCAACAATATATGATAAGTCCTCCCCTAACAATTAGTTTAGGATCAGAAACCAAATATTTCACTATCTTTTGATGAGTGGTATATGATTAATTTCTCTACCACAATGCACAAAGATATGTTTCTCAAAGAAGATTGGGATATATGTTAATTTTTCTAACATTTGGGGGATGGAATAAACAGCTAAAAAATATGCTATATGAATCGAATTATCATTAATATGATCCTCACTTAGAAGATAATTCAAGTCAAATGCCAGAAGCAATTGCTGATCTAAAATTAAATATCATATTTCAGCTGCAAATGCTCCTATTAAAATTTAATGTCCATGAAGGATAGAGTTTACTGTACGCATGAAGCGTGGTAGACCAATCGGTTCCAAAGGTAACAATCCTTGAAAAATGATAAGGATCTAATGATCAAAATGATCATAATGAGGAGGAAATGAGCTCTAGAAGAGCCCACGACATAACATTTCATGAAACTCCAGAAGAAGTTCAGGTACCTGAAAATAAAGAAAGTGATGAGATCTCAACAAGTTATGTCGCTTGCGAACCGATACAAAATGATCGTCGACGATATATTTGATACAATATAGTGCACAATACTGTGAAATATTATGAGGATCGGACCAGTAGTCCAGACACCTGAAGATGTCATGCCATTTAAATGCGAGTCATAACCTATATGACTCATTTGATTACATCTTTATAAAGATCCTTGAAGGATTTAAAATGCCTGAAGCATATAGTTCAAAGTCTCGAGAAATGTACTCGATCAAATTATGAAGGTCTTTGTACGGTTTAAAGGGATCTGGGCGCATGTGGTATAATCGCCTCAGTGAATATTTGCTGAAAGAGGGTTACGTAAGTGATGTTATTTGTCCATGTATTTTTTATAATGAAAATATCATCAGAATTTGTTATACTTGCTGTTTATGTTGATGATATAAATCTTGTTGGAACTCCGGAAGAGCTCCAAAAGGCAATTGTATATCTTAAGAAAGAATTTGAGATGAAAGATCTTGGAAACACAAAACTTTGTTTTAGTCTGCAAATTAAACATTTAGCAGACGAAATTTTTATCCATCAATCTGCCTATACAAAAAGGGTCTTAAAATGCTTTTACGTGGAAAAAGCACACTCATTGAGTACACCAATGATTTTTTTGATCACTTAAAGTGAATAAGGATCCGTTCTTACCTCCAGAAGAGGATGATGAAATCTTTGGTCCTGATATACCCAAGTCTCTGCATTGTACTCTTTTTCCCTTGCTCAGGTTTTTTCCACTAGGTTTTTCCTGGTAAGGTTTTTAATGAGGCAGCTTGCAATGTATATTATTAGTGTACTCTTTTCCCTTGACTAGGATTTTTTCCCACGGGGTTTTTCCTAGTAAGGTTTTAACGAGGCACATAATAATGAACATCCAAGGGGGAGTGTTATGAAAATATTATTGTGGATGTCCATTTATTACTCCACTGTTGATAATCTTCCTGAAGAAGATTATCCATTTAATACTCCATTGAAGTTTTCTACAAGCAGCTGATGCAGGCAGGTTGCAAGCAACTCAATGAAATGACCTGCAACAGCTTTTTGGTTTGATGAGATTAATTTAAATCGATCTGAAATAGTGGTGGATAATATTTTCTACAAATTCAACTTTTGAGAAGATGGTATACAAGATTGATGCGGAGACTCGAATATTTGAAACAAGGTTTTCATCAGGGGGAGTAAAATGCGCGATGCACTCTTTTTTCCTTACTAAGGTTTTTTCCCACGGGGTTTTCGTTACAGGTTTTTAATGAGGCACATTATCTTAATGAACATCCAAGGAGGAGTGTTATAAATATATATTATATTATGGACATTCATTTAGTACTCCGTTGTAAATAAGTTTCCTGAAGAAGCTTATCCATATGGGACTCCGCCGTAAATATGTTTATCTATTTATTACTCTATTGGAAATAAGCCTCCTGAAGAAGCTTATCATTTTGGTACTCCGTTATGGATAAACATTACTCCGGATAGAAGATTATCTATATCTGGTACAGTAGCAGCTTACAAGCAGCTTCCTTTCTTCTATAAACAGAGGAGATTTCAGTTCATTATGTATATGAATTTGAAGTTGAATAATAAATCTCTCCCTTTCTCTCTACTTGTCTTCGGTTTCTTCACTTTACAGTCTTTATTTTATAACACTCTTAATAAATTAACTATTTAACGCAAAGACAAAATAAAGAAAATGTAAAAGAAATTCTCACATGTAAAATATCTTGGACCATGCCGAGCATGGGCCATCTTTCTCCAACCCAACACCAATTTTGACACCAAACACCATTTTAGTGTAAGATTTGGTATTTTTTTGCTCTACCCCAACACCATTTCTTACACCATTTTGGTGTGAGAATAGTGTTACACCAAATTTGGCGTAACACTATTCATCAACACCATTACTATTCACCATTATTTTAATATTATCTTTTATTATATAACATTTTTAATTTAACATATTATAATTTTGTAATTAATTATATCTTGAATATCTTTATAATATTAATTTTATATTTTAATTTTGTTATAAAGTTTTTATAAATTAATTTTCATATATTTATGTTTATATAAAATTGTAAGTTAATTTTATTATAAGTTATAATTGTATAAAAATATATAATCATCATAAAAAAATGAGAAGTGCAAAACTGAAATATATATGCTGCTAATAAATAACACAATGCTCATTGATTATCATAAAAACAAATATTTAATACAATAACGACTGACATAGCTCAAATTGAAAATACATTAAATAACATGATACACCAATTCAAGATGCTTGGGAAGGTCCAACTCCAACAGTAGAAATGGTAGTAGATGAAAATTACCGATTTAAACAATTTTTAGCTCGGCACAAAAAATTAAGGACAAAATGCTCATTTTGCACTTCGTAATGCGTTAATATAGCATTTATGGCAGCAACATACTAATCTTGTAAGTTGAATATTTATGTAAAAACTAAACTAAATTTTACCATAATGGAACATTTATATAATTATATCTTATCAATGATTTCATTTTTATTTGAATTATATATTAAAATGTATAATGTATAATATTTGGTTATAATTTATATTTATTTAAAAATTAAAGGTATAAAATAATTTTATATTAAATGGTTATATAAAAAAGAAATATGAATTATATAGGATAAATATGTAAAAGAGAAAAAAGAAAGGATTTGTTTTATAAGAAAATAATATAATATTGAAGAGAGAGAAGAATATAAAAAGAATATTCTTTTTTTGGTGTAGTGGGTTGGACTTACTTTACACTATTTTAGCGTTTGCACCATTTTGATGTAAAAAAAAATAATTAAAGGGTTGGAGATGCCCTAACTAGTAATAATATGAAAGGTCATGGCCTCACTTTGCCTTTAGTTAGCAAATCATCAGCTCATACTATTTTGATTACAATGGTGAGAACTTCAATATAACTGTGATCTATTATTAGACGCAAAGATTGCTTTAATTTTCAAGTTAGGTGTCACGACCCATTTTCTAAACAAGCCGGGACCGGCACCCGATCACTAAACATGGCCGAGCGAACCATCTGCACTTATCAAATCTATTATAACATCAAACTTTATATGCAATAAGGCAATACTATAATCAAATACTTTTAATTAATTTAAATATCTAAAATAAACCAACTCCAAAACTTTATTCGTAAAAAAAAATAATGAAATAGTGCTAAGTTATTATCAAAAACGTCTGAATCTTAACCCACTGACTGTGTCTATGAAGCCTCTACTGATAAACTAACGCACTGCTCAGTACATGAGATTTCCTGGCCAGTTCTCTAAGTAAACAAAGAAATAGCTAACTAAAGATGACTCTAAGGAATACTCCACGAACAAAAGCGGAGCTCACCAATAGTACTGGAAGGGAGGGAAGTCCTAAACTGTAGCCTGCTCGCCTGCAAAATCGGTTCCTACGTTGTACCGCAAACCAACGTAGGTTCCCAAAAGAGAACGTCGGTACCATCCATTGTACTCAGTGAGTCTCAACGACAGGGGGGCGAAACTTTAATACAATACACATTACGAGCATAGAATCTGAATGCATTGAAAACATAAAGCTTCTAAGAACAACTCTAAAATAGTTGCATAATAGCAGTTATGAATATTCTAAAAGAAATTCTTTTCTATTTCAAAAAAATACTTCTCTTTATACTTGACTTAATTCTGTCTCAGTCACCGTGTGATCGGCACGGGTTCGATCCCAACCTGATCGAATAGGCTCAATCCACGAGGTGCCACTCGCTTCATGGTTCTCAGCGCTCATGTATCATACCTTAGCATGGCTAAGTAAATTCTCAGCAACGAGACCCTCGGCTCGTGTGCTCCCTACTTTGGCACAAGTAGTTTCAGGAAGTCAACGCCTTGGTCAGGACCCTCGGCCTGGACCCTTCTCAGAATAAAGGATACTCCCATAAGTCTTTTCTTTCTAAAACTTCTTCTTGTGACTTTTCAAGTCTAAATCTTTTCTTTTTGGAACATCATGTACATGCTCATGCTGGTATCCTTAAATGTAAAGCATGGCATAAGAATGAAATAAGTATCTAAAAGTATTTCTAAAGATTCTTGCTTCTTCATAAAATTTTCAACATGAAAATAGCATATAAGAATAACACAAAAATCTAAAAATTTATGCACATATATCATAATAAATCATCTAAACTTTTGCTAGAACAATTCTAAGTTAATAGGTACACACTCGCTCCAATTAAGTAAATATAAACTCCTTTAAGCAATTCATCAAACACCTTGTATGCGTGCTTTTGTGAGTTAAACCACTTTAATAAAGGGTTGTATCAACTCATCGCAAAACTTCTCGAGCCAATACAGGCCCCAGTCCAATTGACACCAGTCAAACAATCAATTCTGCAATAACCAGTGCATTTTAATCAATTTTAAAGTTTCACACCTAAACATAAAATCTATTGTTGATATGGAGAAAGAAGGGAATTAACTATTCAACTCTTACCTATTACTACTGTAGGGCAATTGAGAATAGGGAATTTTATATACCTGAGTAAAACTATAAGTGAGTTATGAAGAACCCTAGAATTTTCGTTTCCCTGCGTGAATAGTTGCTGCCTCTGTTTCTCGAGCAAACAGATTCTGTTTGCTCCTGCTAAGGTATTCACGCCTCCGTGAGGCTATTATGTTTGGTCCAACAACCCTTTATGGGCTTACTTGGCACGTGCTCCCCCCCCCCCCCTTTTT